>NC_022020.1:3943134-3956569 GCF_000317375.1 Microtus ochrogaster
TATGTACACATGTGTAGGTGTGTGCACATATGATGTATATGTGTATGTGTGCCTGGTATATGTACACATGTGTAGGTGTGCACATGTGATGGAGCAGGTTTGGAGGTCAGAAGACAACTTTCAGAAGTGGGTTCCTTTCTTCTACCATGTGGGGCCTAGGAATTGAATTCAGAGTTTAAGGCTCCATCTTAAGGCTCATTCACTTTATCATCCATCCATCCATCCATCCATCCATCCATCCATCCATCCATCCATCCAGACGTCTGTCATCTGTCTGTCTCTGTCTGTCTATCTAGAGGCAGGATCTTTCACTGAACCTTGAACTCATCAGTCTTATAGACTGGCTGACTAGTGACCTCCAGGTCAATGTTGTCTTCTGACCTCCAAACCTGCCTCTGCCTCCCCAGTGCCAGGATTGGGGTACACACTACAGTGCCTGGATTGGGGGTACACACTACAGTGCCTGGCTGTTCTGTGAATGCTGGGGTCTCAACTCAATTCCTTTTACTTTTCACACCGAGTCACCTCCTCATCCCAGAAGGGATGGAGGAGAAGTGGAATATCAGTGTGAACAACATTCAATTTATATCCTTCTCTTATATTATAGAACAGAAACCAATTTTAATAAATGTGCCCCTGCTGAGATGCCATTTCTGTAGCAAGTTTAAGGCATATGGAATTATCAATTAGAAAGAAAATAAATGAAAGCTCATTTTAGCCTTCAGATAGTAGAACAGTGCTCCATATGTCAGTATTCTAATGATACAAATAGAATATGAGGAAAATAGTGAGCTTTTATAGTTCTTTTAAAACATTTTCATCTTATGTGCATGGGTATTTTGTCTGCGTTCATGACTGCGAGGATGATGAACCCCAGGAACTGTAGTTACAGACAGGTGTGAGCTGCCGTGCAGGTGCTGGGAATTGAATGGGCTCTCTGGAAGAGCAGCCAGTGCTCCTAAACCACTAAGCCACCTCTCCAGCCCCAGAATATAGTTTTATTATTTAATTAATTTATTTAGGAGGCAAGGTTTGTGTAACAGTCCCAGCTATCCTGAAACTTGCTTTGTAGACCAGATTTGGTCTTAAACTCACAGAGATCCTCCTGCCTCTGCCTCCTGAGTGCTGTGATTAAAGGTGTATGCCACACCTGACCCCAAAATATAATTCTTACAGCATCTTAAAATTATTTATAAAAGGTAGAGGCAGGTGGATTTCAGTTCGAGGCCTGGTTTATGAAGTGAGCTTCAGGACAGCCAGGGTAACACAGAGAAACCCTGTCTTGAAAAGCCACTAAAAAAAAAAAAAGAAAGAAAAGAAAGAAACAAAGAAGAAAGAAAGGAAGAAAGAAAGAAAGTAGGAAAGGAAAGAAAAAGATTAGATTAGAGGTTAGTCTACAAGACTTTATCTTATATTATATAGTCATTTTTTTGTATAGTTTGATTTATTAAAACTTGGGTTTGTACACAGGAAGTCTGAGTTGGGTTTTGTAAGTAGAATTCTCTTTTGGCTTAGATGTTTAGATTTAATTTTTTCTTAATTTGTAAAGCATTGCCACATAAATTCCAAGAAATTAGTGTATGAAGTTGTCTAGTTAGAACTAGTTATGTGATCACCAATTTTCTCCCCATCAGGACTGAAATTTGAATCTCTGAATGCATCGGTGTGTCTGTGATGGTCAGGGCAGCCAGCTGCCTTTGTGTATGCTTCATTTAAATGCAAATTTATCTGAGGGACCCCAAAGATGATTTCAAAAAATAAAGAGAATTTTAACATGAATAGTAATTTTTTCATGAGTACTGAAATCCTGTCTTATACTAAAGAAAGAGAAAGGAAGGAAAGAAGAAAGAAAGAAAGAAAGAAAGGAAGAAAGAAAGAAAGAAAGAAAGAAAGAGAGAGAGAGAAAGGAAGAAAGAAACATTAAACAGCCAACACTGAACAATGTTATTTTTAAAGATTCTTAATTCATTATCAATTTTCTCTCATTTCTAAGAATTAAATGAAAAAAAATAATTTGTATGTTTTAAAAGAAATATACCAATAGCTAAGGATGACGCTGGATGTCATTTTGTAGTATTATATAAAGAAAAATAGTAATGTTTCAAGAAGAAGTCAAATGATAGAAATACATCTTTAAAAAATTATATCGAAGATACCCAAAAATAGCTATTGCAGACAGCATATGCACACTGATATAATGTATGACGTGCACATCTATGAGATATGTATGTATCTAGGATATATTTTATCCAATAAATAAAGCTTAGTCTCATCCTGTGATTATAAATTACACACTTTTTAAAGAGTGGTCATTTTTTCCCACTGAGACAAATAATCAAGATTGCAAATTCTGTGATTTGGCTTTTTCCATTGCCACGAATGTCCTCTCATGGAAGGGTACTGTCTGTGTCTCAAAAATCTTTTCTATTTGCCTACAATAAAACAGGCCATTTCTCAGGGCGCTGTTGATTGCATATTTTGAAATCATTTTTGTCTTCAGTCATTATCCTTCTAGCATGTGATTATCTTGTGTTAGAAAAACAAACAAATAGACCAAAACCTCTTTGATCTACCCCAACCTTTCTATATGTTAATTTGGGGAGAGTGACACTACAGTATGCCAATAAAATGTACTCCTGCATTGATGTTTTCAAAGTAATTATAAAAAGGATTATAAAGTTTACTGAAGGAATTGTTATTGTTGGTTGATAAAATTTACTTAATCCCTATAAATGTAAATATTTCCCAAGCCAACCCCTAAAGAGCCAAGGATTCCTTTCAAAGAAAAGAATTTATTTATTCTAAACCTAATTTTAGCATAAAGGAATGGGTTGAAAGTTTTTAAAAACCAGGTTTCCATTGAATGTTTAAGATTTGAGGACAATTCCTCACATTTGACTCTAATCATTACTGTTTTGAGTTCAAGACTGAGTTTTCTAGTAACCAATAGGGGTTTGAAATACGTGTGTATAGTAGAATTCTCAGTTACAGATTCTTTTGGATGAAAGTCAGATGCATCATTTTGTAAGCAAAACCTATGAGCATTTTTTGTCTGTTTTCCCTGAGCTGCCGTGGCATATGCTGAGGTTTTTCCTTGCGAGCAGAAATGTTAGCACCATCCTTACATGTACTGCTCCCTTCCAACACAAACCTTTCTCTTGCTTCTACAGCTTTTTCTCCTCCAAACTTAGGGTTGGAGGGAGTGAACTGTATGTGCAGTGTCTTCTCTGTTTGAAGGACAGCACTTGTGGAGGACACATCCTTGTCCCAGGTACATACAGGACACGAATCATACTTGTTCAAGTCCTGTGCTATGCTAATATTTTTACTTTTTCATGTAGTTGCATCTTTTTTAGATAAGGAAACCAACAAACAAATGAACAAAACGACACACTGTTCCACTCTGCAGTGTGGAACGAAGCCTGCCTAGTTTAATGTGTACTTTGTAACACAATTTTAATGTTTCTTAATTAGATTTAAAATTAGCATTTATACGTATTACAATGATTTTTACTGGTAGCTTGTTAATGGTCATTGTGGTAAGTATTTCCGGGTTACAACCTAACCCCTTTGCAATGTGGTGGGCCAGTGCTGAGTCCCTGCCACAAACATCTGTGAGGGACCCATCCTCTGGAGTTTTTTTCTTTCTGTTTTGTATTGAGAAGAACAGATTGCTGTGGACATTTTTCATTATTACATCGGTGGAACTTCATGGCATGTGTAGGAAACAGAGAATGGCTTGTTAGTGGCGTTTCATTTTCAGTAGCTGTGTCCTGGCCACTTTCTCAACTTAAAAGGGCATTCTGTTTCAAGCATTAGATACCATTGAGGTGGAGGATGTGGGTAATTGGAAAGATGTCACCTGGTAAAGTGAAATGCTATCTGAATTCATTTCTGGAGTGTCAAGGCAAGTGGGGGATGGGAGAATGAAACTTGAATCAGTGACCATCTGGCTTAGATTTGGCTGATTTCCTGTGCATGGCTCTTTGTTCCCAGCACACAATAGGTTGTTCCTTTTAAAGATAAGAATTCTGCTGTTACTTTGTGCTGAATCAGCAGCTTTGGTTAGGGATTGCAAAGCAGGTTTGGGGTCCTTTCTATTGTTCTGAGGTTCCCATCCTGTCTTCATCAATTGTAACAATGTTCCAAAGGTTTTTTACAGAGAGGTGGTTTCTAGAGACACATTGAATAAAATAATTGGGAATGAAGCTTTCTAGTTTGGCGTTATCTGTTAAGAAATGGCAATTTTTTCCTCATCTCTAGTTTTCAATGATACGTGGATTTTAACAAGCTTTTCTAATCAAATCTTCTGTCTGAACTTGAACTTTCCATTTGGTGGTTTAAAGAGCTACACTAAATCTGAGTAAGGGTCTCATGCTGTGACCGTGCACTTCTCTGTGGCCTCCACTGTCATGTCATGTCATGTCTTCAAATCAGACTTTAGGAAGTTGAAGCTTCCCTCCTGTTAAACCGTCATAACTCTTTTTTAAAGAGGCGGTTACTGACTAGAAGTAGGGATTTTTTGCCTAGGATTTCAAGTAAGCCAGCCAACAGTTTTTGTAGCTCATTGCATATACAGCAGAGATCAGAATCTGGTTAATGGTCACTTTCTAGAAGACGAGGCTAACTTCAGTGCTATCATCTTGCTGTGCAGCCACAAAATAAAAAAAAAAAAAATCATGACTTTTCCCTTTCAGGACGGCTGGTAGATTTTAAGTCAGTCATTTCGTTGAGCTACCCCTTCCTTGCAGCTGAACTGGCTCCTCGCTCTCCAGTGCAGGTATCTCCAGCTTTCTCGGTGACGGCCTATAACTTTAGAAACTGAGCTTCCAATTGGAGTCAACTGCCTTGAAATCTAATCTTGGATTCTTTTGTGTGGATAAAGTACTTTTTTAGGTATTGCAGGATCTATGGGCCTGATCTTCAGAAGGAAGCTTACTAGTTAGTTCCTTGGAGATCTAATTATGGAGCAGATGGGACCTCATGCAACAGTTCAGTGTCCTTTGGTGCAATTAATTTTAGGTCCACATCTAGCAAAAGTGAATGAAAAGAAACGAAACAGCAGAATTGTTTTGTCCACTTGAAGCACTGTCCATTCATATGTTGCCCCCTCCTTCCTGGAGTATCTTTAATTGATTATTGACTCTCTGATCCTGTCTAAGAAGGCTCAGAATTGCTTGCTGGCTAAATGCATTATTACTGGTTTGGAAGAACAGATGCTCTGGATATCACGAATGTTAATTAGAGTAGAATATTCTGGATTAAAGAATCGGTTACATAGAATAAGTCAGAATTAGAACCTACAGCAGCACAGCAGCAATTTCTCTTTATTTCTCCCCTGCTTTAATTTGGGGAGCTAGTTCGAGGGGAAGGTCTGAGCCTTTCCACCCATCCCCCACCTAGCTACCCTTCACCCCCCAACCTCTAACAGTCCTTCAAGTCTCACTGAGGAATTGCAGTCTCTCCAGAGGCTTGGTTGCAGATGCCTGGAAAGTTTACACTGCAGAGAGTTGTTTTGTTTGGGATAGCTAATCAGGAACCAGGCTGGAATTGCTCATAGCTGTCATTCAGGTTTTGTTTCAAAGTCCAAGGACCTGCTGAGAAAAACAAAAAGCTAATGAAAGCTGACTGTATTTAGGCCTCAAGTCTGTGGAATCCGAAATGACGCCCTGACAGTGCGTTCTTGTTCCCTCACATTCCTGCTGTTGCTACGGCAACAGAGTTTTAGAGGCTTTTCATTTTCATTGTCAAGTATTTGCTACACTTATTGTTTTTCAGATTAGAGCAATTCAGATTATCTCCTTTTGAGATGAAGTAAAAAGAGAAAATAATGGGAATAAAATGCCTGAATCAATTACCCTGAATTCTAGTAAGATCAGGGTTTTGTTGTTTGTTTGTTTGTTTTGTTTTGTTTTTATGTCTTAAAGTCCTTAGCTTCATGACACAAGTTAAAATTTAGGACAAGATCCCAAAGTTTAGAGGTGCTAAATATGTGAAATCCCCATTCCTGTAAAGGGCTCTAGTAAACATTCATTTGACCTGTGAAGAAGCATCAGAAGAGAAAAAGGTTTGTAGTGCAACGTCTTTAAAAATTGCTCCTCTTGACTGAAAAACCAAATAAGGTAAAGGAGCGATGTGCTTGCATTCTTATTTGTAAGAGGGAAATTCAAGTAGTGTGGTCTCTTCGTATTGGCTCTCACAGATGTGTTGCCCTAATGCATGAACTTCATTTCCTTGAAAATGCTGTTAATTTTACAGTCCAAGCAGGGTACTCATTACCTGTAGTTTGATAACTAGTAAAAGAAAGATTAATTTTCTGCACATTTGGTGTTCTTTGGAGTGGCTTTAGATTTGAAAGCCCACAGGGATGTGCTTCATGTGGTTGCTATTGTCAAGACGTTGACTCATTGAGAGAGAACTGTTTTTTCACAGATTTATCTAACATCTTCATCCAGTGTGGTTTCCCCTATGGCAATGTCTACAATATGGAAATGATGCAGTTTTAGTACTGATTGGATCACACCACTAATTTGGTCCCAACCAAAACCCTATATTCATAGAGATAAGATCTGGCTTAAAATGAGAAGGGAGTATCTGCCAAGTAGAACAGAAGCCGTGGGTCTGGAAGAGAAGTGGCCAAATGAGTCAGAAGGTCCTCATCTTCCTTCTGTATCCCAACCCAGAACATTATCTTCCCCCATCTCTGCCTCTCTGCACCTTATGACCGCAAAGGCCCCACTTAGCTCCCCTTTTCACTTTTGCTTACTAGGCCTGGTGTCCAGGTAGCTAGAGAAGCTGTGTTCTCAGCCTGTTAAAATTGTGTTCAGATATAGTTTTGCTTAAAATTTTTTTTTTTGAGGAGAACGATTAGACTAGGTGATCTGACGGGAAAGAACATCAAGTGTTAAGCAGCTAATATTTCCAAGAAGATAAGGGATGCTGTGCAGCTGGAAAGGTTTATTCAAATTACCTTCAAAGCAGCGCTTTTCAAATTGTGCTTTGCAGAGGACTCCACGCGTCTTGTGCTGTAGCCTTCTGCTTACTGGGGTAGAGAAGGGCCTGGCAGACCCTTGCTGAGTGGTGCTGTAGCTGCCTACGGAACAGGTTTACTTTAGCTTCTGTGTTAGATTTGTGCCTGGTCTTTTAAAAAACAATATACATATTACACTTCTTAAAAAGTCTTGATAATTTTTACCATTTAGTCTAACAGATCAGAGTTTTAGTTCCAGTCAAAACCAAAATGATTCAGTCACAAGAGACTTAGATAATTTAAATAGAATGTTTGGTGAGTTGCGATTTCCACAACGTTAGTGGAAGATTTATGCTTGGAATAAAGGTTGGGTTGGATGTCATTCAAATTACTAATAGTTTATATAGTTGACTTTTTTCTCTTATTATTGGGGCTAGATGATAGTTTGGCACCTAGCTGTTCCCTACTGGGGTTGGAAGTAAAGACCGTCTCCTCACTGAACCGCAGCTCCAGAGACAGGAATGATGTCATCACTGCTTTTGGATTCTTCAGATCTCAGCACAGATGAGAGGGGCCAAGAAGGACCTGTTTGTAGAAGCCCTGGCTTGACTGCCTGATTGCTCCATCTAGTCCTGGAGGTGATAAGGGAGGTATTCACAGGAATTTTCTCCAGCTTCCCTCTCTGCCCTTCAGGAACAGCAGTAACCACAAAGGAGATGGAAGATAACCCACCCTCTTTTTTTTTTTTTTTTTCGGCCAGGAGGCCAGAATATGACTGTATCTGGAAAAGTGGCTCCTTGAGCCTAAGAGATAACTTGATTGTAGAAATCTTGAGTCTTTCTATGAATGGAGAAACTGAGGCCCAGCAGAAGGAGGAGTGAATCTTCTACGAGTCTTACACAGCTATGGGAATGCATTAGGAGAGAGTCATGTCAGCAGTCAGGACTTTAGGATTTTTTTTCCTGTTGTCCATTGGTTTTAACATATTTAAAACTAGAAGTAAAAGTCTGAGTCACAAGGTTTCCTGACCCAAGACTGGGAGTCCAGTAGCGACCGGCTGAGGAGGGCAGACAGGAGCTTGGCAATCTTCCACTCACAGCTCTTCCGAAGTCTTCTTTGTACTTGGTGGAGAGGGGAAAGAATTCTCCAACTCCTGGAGATACTGTTTACCCAGAAGTCACTGGTGGTGAGCTTATGGAATTGAACTAACGGGACTTTTAGAAGCAATTAGAAACCTCAGCGTTCACTGTTATTGGTGATCTTTGTCATTGCTGCTTGAAGTTACCTGTACTTATAAAATTCAGATGAGTTTAGGAATAAGTTTCATGATGTTAACATCTTAGAGCTCAAATTGGAGGCTGGTCACACAGAGGCTTGAGAATATTTCTCTGGTCAGGTTTGTGTTGATGAGTATGAGGAATGTCTAGAGCCGGTATTGATTTCATCATTTGGGAAACCTTGGGGGCTGGAGAGATGGCTTAGTAGGTAAGAGTGCTTGCCTGGAAAGATGAAAACCTCAGTTCAGATCCACAGAACTCACCTACGAAGTCAAGCATGGTTTCACATGGCTGTAACCCCAATAATGGGGAGGCAAAGATGGGCAGTTCCTGAACACCCTAGACTACCAGCCTACTCAAAAAGGCAAGCTGCTAATTCAGTGAGAGACCTGTGTCAAGGCAATAATGTGGAAGGTAATAGAAAGACACCTATCATCTTAGTCTAGCCTTTGAATGTTTGCACATGGGCATATGCCTACATACCATTACACCCATCCACTCAGGTGCTTAACACACATGCAATGCTGCTTATAGTTCTAAGGAAAGGCGGTGTTTTGTCTTCTCTTTCTCTGTTTCAACTGGATCCACTTAGGGTGTTTTTCATTAGGTGAATCTTTACAAATTCTAATTATGTATTCATGTTAATGTTCTAGTATATTCTGGGGCAAAGATGTCATGAGCACATTAGATTGAGAAGGACTCTCAATTAGTGTATAATATTTGTGTATATTTTACTGATGCTGGAAATATTTACAGAGCCAGGATTACAACACAGGAAATACCTATTCATAATGGAGGAAGAGCATCTCCATTCATCTTGTGAACTTTTCATAGGACCTAGGAATGTCCTTTTCCCTAAGGCTGCTTTGTAATTAGGATATATATAATTTTGAAAACTGTTACTGCATTATTAAAGCAACTAAGCATACCTTAGGACTTCATGTAAGAGGGTACTACAGACTTAAAGCTTGTCCTGTAGCGTAAGTGACACATAAGCTTTAGGCAACAAACAAAATAGAATATTAGGCATATGGAGAAAAGTAAGATATATAATTTGGAAAGTGTTCCTATTTCTTAGGAGATTTTTAGAGCATGTTAAGACATAGTATTGTACATTTTTAATTCGTTAAAAGAATATATTACGTGTGTGTGTGTGTGTGGTCATGGTTATGGTGTAGGTGGTCACACCTGGGACCTTCTGCATGCTCGGCTCTACCGTGAACAATACTGCCACCCCAAAGGTTACTTCAGAAGCCTTTGATAGCCCTTAGGTCTGTGTCTGCACGATTCTTCGTAGTAGTTCATTGATATGTTAATTAATTGTTCAATAAGCATGTTTAAGTTGTGCTGGGCAGCTCTGGAGATGAGAATGAGGGTCAGGGTGAAAGTTTCATAGGAGATTTAAGCATATGATAAGAAAGAACTAAGACAAGTTTTGCTTTATTACTAAGCACACCAGCAAGCTTACTAATGAAAATGATACATTTTCAAGCATCATCTTCCAGTCACTCAAACCCTCCTTAGGAAAGATAACTCCAGCTTCTGCTTGTGCATGATATGTAAAGGGATCTGAACATGCACTGTCTTGCACTTGGCACTGTCACTTCACCCTGTTCCGGCGGCTGAAGGGACCTCTCTAAGGATGGAACGGGATGTCTGACATGGGTGAGAGATTCCCGAGTGTTCCACAAAAGCTGGAGGATGTGCTGTTGCAAATGGAGAAAGGAATCTCATGATGAGTGAAAACTGGAAGCCTCCCTTTCAGATATTGTGACATATTAATGTGCTTATTAGCTGATAAGTACTTTAGGGACAAAAAAGTAGGACACAGACTTAAGTGTAGAAGGTCACTTGGGTATCGCAATGTACAAAAGCTGAGGAATGAGCTGTGCAGAAGGACAGGAAGTTCTCCAAGTGAAGCAAAGGGTGACCAAGTGACTGAACCTAAGCCTAGAAAAACTGAATTTGAGTTATAAAAAACGTCCTGACAATGGAGGCAACAAGATTGATAGTGAGAAAGCTGTGGTTTGAGACTTGTTTGATGTGGGTGCCTTTAGTGAGTACTAAGGGCCCAGTGAAAGTTCCTGAAGAACAACAAGGCAACTTTGTTTTAGAAAGTGATTAAGCTGTTACATAAATCTGGATGTAGGGTGATGGAACCTGGGCATTAGTGTCAGAAATGAAAGAAAAGTCAAGAATTAAAAAAAGAAAAGAGGTAGGTGATTGCTATCAAACTTTAATATCATGAGGATAGGAGAAGGGGTAACAATTTCATAATCCAAGCCCGATCACCAAGAGAAGGACTCTAGCAATAGGAAATGGGAAGACAAATTAATGTTCTGGGGAAAGAGCTGACATATTTGACTTTAGATTGAGGTAGAGGTGATAGGGAAACAGTCAAATAAAAGTGTGTGGGTAAGCTGGACATGGTGGTACACACTTTTAATCTTGGAGGCAGGTAGATCTCTGTGAATTTAAGGCCAGTCTGGTCTACATAGTGAATTCCAGGGTTACATAGCAAGACCCTGTCTTCAAAAATTAAAATAAAGGAGTCTCTCAGCAGCCATTGAAGGGGAAGGAACTGCGGGTGTGCCCGTGTCTCTGTGTGTGAATGTGTGTGCGTGCCCGTGTGTGCGCGCGCGCGCGCGGGTGTGTGGACTAGAAGGTGGGGGCAGCCGAGTTCGTTCCAAGTCGTCGGACTCCATTTGCTATTCTTTTCTTTCTCCCCCACACCCGGGTGGTAGTGGGCGTCCGTCTTTGCGTCTCTTCTCATTCATCTCCAGACATTTAGAGGTTTTTTAGGGTTGGGGGCAGTGGGGCGGGCGCACGAGGGGAAAGGAGGAGGACATGGAGATGAAGAAGAAGATTAACCTGGAGTTGAAGAACAGAGCCCCGGAGCTCATAATTAAAACATGGTTGCTTTTTAAAAAATTAAAATAAAGTATGTAGTTAGAGGTGGGCCTAAAATTACTGAAGGAGATTAGAACTGTGTATGGACACAGCCTTATTGCTACTATACCAGATGGCCCATGAGTAGATCATCTTCCATCCAAAGAGGGAAGGCAGGTGGTTTTCTGTTAGATAACTCCCACCAAACCTAATTTAAATGGGAGAGAATTGTTTCTAATGACAATGCAATGCCCAATATAAGGCTGAAGAGGTAAAGGTAATTTTATTATTTGATTCAAAAATTTCATGTCTATGTATAAGTGTGTTTTTTTTGTGGTATGATTAACTAAATGTACTACTATTTTGGCTCTTTAATGCTGGGGAGGAAAACAGAGTACAATGATGATGTTTTGGGAAACTGCCCCTCCAATACAGTATGGTTGCTTTGTTGTCATTAAAAATGTCATATGCTTATGAAGTCTGAAATTTAGTGGACTAGTTTGTATTCTACAGGCATATTGTACATGTCTCTGCCTTACAAAAAAAAACAGTTTTTGATTGTTTTGGTGGCAAAATGACCAACTAATGCAGTACATTGTCTCCTATGAAAGAAGTTGACGCTTTTTTGGATAACTAACCAACATAACTGCTGGCTGAAGCCACTTGGTACAGATCAGAGAAGACTCCATCTCTTGGACAATCTCAATGATCTCTTCCTTCTTCTTGACGTGTGCTTCCCTGTTCTCAGATAGCTGAGCTTGCTTAGCTTGTAGCTTCATGAAGGCCTCCTCTTTAGGTATGTTCTCTGGAAATCTGTTTGTCCTTTGAAAACATACCTCTTGGCCCATGGCTGTGATCCAGGTGGCAGTGAACTTTCTTAGGCCACACTGACGGGATCTCTTCAGACACGCAAACATTGGAGGTACTCTTTCACTTCCTGTTGCTCCCATGCCTGCCTGCCTGGTAGGACACTGTATTGTCCTGACATGGAGGCTGAAGATGGACAGTCAAAGGTTTGAAAAAATGATCAGCATATCTCTTATCATTTTGAGAGCTTGATTTGAGCTTCTAGTAGGGAAGCATAGCCATTTATCTACCTTCTCTCCAGGCAAGACCATCCTTTTCAACTGAATATGTAGCTTTGGAAGGGATTGGTCCAGAGTGGGTGGAAGGAAGGGTCGGTCATCAAGCCAGTTCAGTCACAGAGTCGGTCTCAGTGTCATCTGGGGTTATTATTTGCCTTTTGTCTCTTTGTCATCTTGTGTGGAGTGAGGCTCCAGAGTCCATAGGGCTAGAGCATAAGAGTTCACATGGACAAGCTAGGCACACACCCTACTCCCAATTCTGCCTGTCTTAGTTAGAGCTTCTAGTGCTGCAACAAAACACCATGACCAAAAAGCAAGCTGGGGAGGAAAGGGTTTCTTTGGCTTTCACTTTTGTGTCACTGTTCATCACTGAAGGAAGTTAGGACAGGAATCCAAACAGGGCAGGATCCTGGAGTCAGGAACTGATGCAGAGGCCATGGAGGGGTGTTCTTACTGGCTTGTTCCTCATGGCTTGTTCAGTCTGCTGGGCCTTACCCCATCAATCAATAATTAAGAAAATGCTTCACCTACCTTTGTATTCTCTCCTGTACCTCTTGAGCCTTGAACTTTGACCTCTGCAGCAATAAAGCATCATTTCTCACATACAAGCTCATTTTTTAAGAAAAAGAATGCACGTTTTTAAGTGCTGCATTTAAAAATTATTCTAGTTTAATTAAATTCTTGCAAAGTATCCCTTCTGTAAAATTTGTGATACAATTCTGTGCCCTAAAGTGTATTTTTTAATTAATAGATAGTTTATTATAGCAGTACATCAGTGTGATTTCTGTTTAGAGAACACACCACTACTTCTGTTAATAGTCAATAGTTGTATGAAAGACTTCCTTTTGCGGTTATTTAAAAAAAATATCAAATTTCTTACTCTATAAGAATAAAACCTTTTTGTTTTGGTTTGGTTTTTTGTTTGTTTGTTTGTTTTTTCAAGACGGATTTCTTTGTTCAACTTTGGAGCCTGTCCTGGAACTTGCTCTGTAGATCAAATTGGTCTCGAACTCACAGAGACACACCTGTCTTTGCCTCCTGAGTGCTGGGATTAAAGGCGTGCACCACCACTGCCCGGCAAGAATAAAACTTTTAAAAATATAAACAAACAAACAAACAAAAATGCCTTATGACTGGACCTTATGACTGGACCTTATGACTGGACCTTATGGCTGGACCTTATGGCTGGACCTTATGACTGGACCTTATGGCTG
>NC_022020.1:3956669-3958658 GCF_000317375.1 Microtus ochrogaster
ACCTTATGACTGGACCTTATGGCTGGACCTTATGGCTGGACCTTATGACTGGACCTTATGACTGGACCTTATGGAGAAATTTTTCAGTTGCAGTCCCTTCCTTTCAGATAAATTGACACAGACTAGCCACACTGCTCCTGACTCTTAGCAGTTGTGTAACCCTTTACTTAAGACAACTGAGCAATCATGTTGTTTTAACCTTACTTGAAACCCAAACAGTCTAAAGGTTTTCAGGCAACCTTAATTATTCATCCTTCAGTTCGTTCACTAGAAGGCCTAAGGCATAAAGCATTCTTAGGCACATAGGAAGCAAGGTCCCCTGCTCACACAATGGATTATTTCCCTACTTGAATCTATATACTAACATTTGGAAGTATTTTTTAAAAAGCTTATATTTATTAAACATTATGTTCCAAGACTCTACTAAATGCCTTATGTTATTTTTTTGGCATTTTATCTTTAGAAGTATGTGCTACAATTGTCTCCATCTTAGTAATTATTGGAGGTGTAATACTATGGATGTTTACATAGTAAATGCTACAGGTGGGATTAGATTCAAGGAAGTCTGACCCCAAGACCTGAACTCTTACCACTGTGTTATTTCAATTTAAAGAAAGCACACCAATAAGATGGGAGAGAAATTGCTTGCTACTCATCACCAGAATCCTATAACTGGTTTCAATCCCTATGAATACAAACACACGCGCATACACAGACACACACACAGAGACACACACACACATGCACACACACACACACACACACACACACACACACACACACACACACACATTTTTAGCTCAGTGTATGTCTGTAATATCCAGTACCAGGGGAAGTAAAGACTAGAAGATCTCAACTTCAAGGCCAGTTTAGGCTACATAATGAGACTGTGTCTTTAAAAAAGAAAAGAAAAAAACGAAACTGAAAGATAAATCTGTTGTGTTTAGTAAATGTTGACAAGAGTTTAAGGGTTAAATTAATAGGCACTTATATTTTAGATTTTATAAATGGAATGGATTTGTCTGGGCCCATTGAGACTTTTGTTCCCTCATTTCAGTACTTAAATTTTAAAAAAAATGTTGAGTACCTTTAGATGGGCAATGTGTTTTTTCTACACATGTTCCATGTTAACCCCAAAATGTACAACACTGGAAATATGTGAAGCAACTTGAAATGCCTTTGTTTTGTTCAGAATGCAGCCTCCATGGTGAGGGAAGGGTGATGTCTATCATACCAGCCGCCATCCTCCCTGGAGCTGGTCTCCAGGGTTTCCCTCACTATAGAGGAAACTGGGAAGATGGGAAGCAGAATTTTCATCAGCTTAGATGAACCAAAATCTTTATGTGCTGCTGTGTGTCTTGGTACCCCAAAAGGAGTCCTGTCAGAAAAAGGAAGGGAAGGTAAGTATTTAAAAAGACAGCATGGGGTGCTGGAGAGATGGCTTGGCAATTAGGAATATACTACTACCTTCCCAGAGGACCTAAGTTTGATTCTCAGCACCTGTGTCTCGTAGCTCATAGCTGCCAGTGACTCCAGCACCCTTTTCTGGCCTCTGAGATCATCATACTTAAGTGCATAAGCTCACACACAGACACACGCTCACACATTATATGTAATTTTAAAAGAATAACTAAATAAGATTTTTAAAAAGAGATTATGAATATCTGCTATCCTATATTGTTCTTTAAAACAGCATTCCATTATCAGGGATTTAAAAATATTTATTTAATCTTATATATGTGAAAGTGTATGTATGTGCATCACATACATGCAGGAGCCTGCAGAGGCTACAGGAGGTATTTGATCCCCTGAAGTGCTGCTGCAGATGGTTATGAGCTACCATATGGGTGCTGGGATTGAACTGACTCTTCAGCCAGGGCCCTTAGCTTCCAACCTATCTTTCCAGATTCCAAAGTCTTACTTTTTATGACAATATTTTTATTTTAATTATTGATTAACTAATTGACTAATTAATTTTGCATAACAATC
>NC_022020.1:3959715-3968436 GCF_000317375.1 Microtus ochrogaster
AGAGGCTTATATCAATTGTAAATTAATATAGCTCAGACTCATTATTAACTAGCTCTCATAACTTAACCCATAATTCTTGTCTGTGTTAAGTCATGTGGCTTGGTACCTTTTCTCAGTGTGGTATTCTCATCTTGCTTCCTCTGTGTCTGGCTGGTAACTGTGTCTCTGCCTTTCCTTTTCCTAGAATTCTTGTAGTCTGGTCACCCCACCTAAAGAACATTGTCCCACAGCAAATGTCCTTGTGTTGTGTTTGTACCTCTTTTGGGTATATGCTCAAAAGTGGTATTGCTGGGTCTTGAGGTAGATTGATTCCTAATTTTCTAAGAAATTGCCATATTGATTTCCACAGTGACTGCACACGTTTACACTTCCACCAGCAATGGAGGAGTGTTCCCCTTACTCCACATTCTCTCCAGCATAGGCTGTCATCAGTGGTTTTGATCTTAGCTGTTCTGATAGGTGTAACTTGGTATCTCAGAGTCATTTTTATTTGCATTTCCTTGATGACTAAGTATGCTAAGCAATTCTTTAAGTGTCTTTTGGCCATTTGAGATTCTTCTATTGAGAATTTTCTGTTTAGATCTGTTCCCAATTTGATTGGATTGCTTTGTAGTTTGATGTTTAGTTTCTTAAATTCTTTATATATTTTGGATATAAGTCCTCTGTCTGATGAGGGTTTGGTGAAGATCTTTTCCCATCTGTAGGCAGCCATTTTGTCTTGTTAACCCTGCCCTTTGCCTTACAGAAGCTTTTCAGTTTCAGAAGGTTCCATTTATTAATTGTTGACCTCAATGTCTGTGCTACTGGTGCTCTATTCAGGAAGTTGTCTCCTGTGCCAATGCATCCAAGGCTACTTTCCATTTTCTCTTCTATGAGGTTTAGTGTGTATGGATTTATGTTGAGAGCTTTGATCTGTTTGGACTTGAGTTTTGTGTGTGGTGACAGATATGGATCTATTTGTATTCTTTTATATGTTGACATCCAGTTATACCAGTACCATTTATTGAAGATGCTTTCTTTTTTCCATTTATATTTTTAGCCTGTCAAAAATCAGGTATTCATAGGTGTGGGGGTTAATATCCGGGTCTTCGATTCGATTCCATTGGTCCTCCTATCTGTTTTTATGCAAGTATCACACTGTTCTCATTACTGTAGCTCTAGACAGAGTTTGAAGTCAGGAATTGTGATGCCTCCAGATATTCCTTTATTGTACAGGGATGTTTTGGCTATCCTGGGTTTTTTGTTGTTGTTGTTTTGTTTTGTTTTTGTTTTTCCATATGATTTTAGTATTGTTCTTTTGAGGCCTGGGATTTTGATGGGGATTGTATTGAATCTGTAGATAGCTTTTGGTAAGATTGCCATTTTTACTATGTTAATTCTACCTATCCAAGAGCATGGGAAAAATTTCCATTTTCTGATGTCTTCTTCAATTTTATTTTTTAAACACTTAAAGTTCTTGTCATACAGGTCTTTCACATGTTTGGTTAGAGTTACCCCAAGAAATTTTATGTTGTTGGTGGCTATTGTAGAGGGTGATGTGTTTCTGATTTCTTTCTTAGCCTATTTATTATCTGTATGTAGGAGGACTACTGATTTATTTTGAGTTAATCTTGTATTTTACTACATTACTGAATGTGTTTATCAGCTGTAGGAGTTCTCTGGTAGAATTTTTGAGATCAGTTATGTAAACTATCATATCATCAGCAAATAGCAAAAGTTTGACTTCTTCTTTTCCAATTGTGTACTCTTGATCTTTTTGTTGTTGTTGTTTTATTGCTTTAGCAAAGACTTCAAGTACTATATTGAAGGGATATGGAGAGAGTGGACATCTTTGTCTTGTTCCTGATTTTAGTGGAATCACTTTGAGTTTCTCTCTATTTAGTTTGATGTTGGCTGTTGGCTTGCTGTATATTGCCTTTACTATATGTAAATGTATCCTTATATCCTTGTATGTCCCTTGTATCCCTGTTCTCTTCAAGACATTTATCAGGAAGGAGTGTTGGATTTTGTTGAAGATTTTTTCAGCATCTAATGAGATGATCATGTGGGTTTTTTTCTTTCAGTTTATTTATATGGTAGGTTGCATTGATGAATTATATGTTCAGCTATCCCTGCACCTCAGGGATGAAGCCTACTTAATCATGTTGGATGATGTTTCTGATGTGGTTTCGGATTTGGTTTGCCAGTATCTTATTGAGTATTTTTGCATCAATGTTCATGAGGGAGATTGGTCTGTAATTCTCTTTCTACATTGAGTCTTTGTGTGGTTTGGGTATCAGGGTAACAGTAGGCTCTTAAAAAGAGCTCTGGCAGTGTTCTTTCTGCCTCTGTTGTGTGGAACAATTTGAAGAGTATCGGTATTAGCTCTTCTTTGAAGTTCTATTAGAATTCTGCACTGAAACCATCTGTTTCTGGGCTTTTTTTGATTGGGAGGTTTTTGATGACTATTTTTATTTCCTCATGGGTTATATATCTATTTAATTTATTTATCTAGTCTTGATTTAATTTTGGTATGTGGTACTTACCAAAAAAAATTGCCTATTTTTTTAAATTTTCCAATTTTGTGGAGTAGAAGTTTTTGAAGTATGACCTGATGATTCTCTGAATTTTCTCAGTGTCTGTTGTTATACCCCCCTTTCATTCCTTATTTTATTGATTTGGATATTGTCTCTCTGCCTTTTGGTTAGTTTGGATAAAGGTTTGTCAATCTTATTGATTTTCTTGAAGAATAATCTCTTTGTTTCATTGATTCTTTGTATTTTTTTAAAATTTTGATTTCAACTTGACTATTTCCTGCCATCTGCTTCTTCTGGATGAGTTTGCTTCTTTTTGTTCTAGACTTTTCAGGTGTTCTGTCAATTTGCTAGTATGGGATTTCCCCAGCTTCTTTATATAGGCATTAACTTATGTAGTGTTATGAACTCTCCTCTTAGGACTGCTTTCATTGTGTCCCATAAGTTTGGGTATGTTGTACAGTCATTTTCATTGAATTTTAAGAAATCTTTAATTTCTAGCTCAGCCTTGTTCAATTTTCATGTGTTTTTGGGCTCTCTGAAATTATTATTGCTGTTGAATTCTAATTTTAAGATGTGGTGATATGATAAAATACACGAAGTTATTTCAATTTTTTTATCTGTTGAGGTTTGCTTTTTTACCGAGTATGTGGTCAGTTTTTGAGAAGGTTCTATGAGGTGCTGAGAAGAAGGTATATTCTTTTCTGTTTGGATGGAATGTTCTGTTTATATCTGTTGAGTAATAACATCTGTTAGTTCCCTTACTTCTCTGTTAAGTTTTTGTCCGACAGACATTTTCAGTGGTGAGAGTGGGGTGTTAAAGTCTCCCACTATTAGTGTGTGGAACTTCATGTGTGATTTAAGCTTTCTTTTACAAATGTGGGTGCTCTTGTATTTGGGACATAGATGTTCAGATTTGAAATTTCCTCTTGATGGAGTTTTCCTGTGATGAATATGAAATGTCCTTCTTTATCTCTTTTGATTGATTTTAGTTTGAAGTCTATTTTGTTATTTATTAGGATAGCTACACCAGCTTGTTTCTTAGGTCCATTTGATTGGAAAAATTTTTCCCAACCCTTAACTTTGAGGAGGTGATGTCTGTCTCTGAGGATTAGATACATTTCTTGTATGTAGCAGAAGATTGGATTCTGTTTTTGTATCCAATCTGTTAACCTGTGCCTTTATAGGCAAAAAGAAAGTCCATTTCTATAAAGGTTATTAATGACCAGTGATTGCTAGTTTCTGTTATTTTAGTTTTTGTTGTTGGTGATGTTATTGTGTGTGCTTTTGCTTTCTTTGGAGTTTGCTGCTGGGAGATCATCTATTGCCTGTGGATATAGCTAACTTCCTTGGGTTGGAGTTTTCCTTCTAGTACTTTGTGTAGGGCTGGATTTGTGGCTAGGTATTATTTAAATCTCATTTTGTGATGGAATATTTTGTTTTCTCCATCTAGGGTGATTGAACGCTTTGCTGGGAGTAGTAGCCTGGGCGGGAATCCAAGGTCTTAGTGTCTGCATAATGCGTGTCCAGGACCTTCTGGTTTTCATTATTTCCATTGAGAAGTGAGATATAATTCTGATAGTTCTGCTTTTATATTACTTTTTCTTTTCCTTTGCAGCTCTTAATATTCCGTTTTTATTATGTGTGTTTAGTGTTTTGATTATTATGTGGTAAGGGAAATTTTTTTTTGGTCCAGTCTATTTTCTGTAAGCTTCTTGCATTTTCATAGACATGTCCTTCTTTAGGTTGGAAAAATTTTCTTCTATGATTTTGTCAAATATATTTTCTGTGCCTTTGAATTGAACTTCTTCTATTCCCATTATTCTTAGGTTTGGTCTTTTCATGGTGTCCCATATTTTCTGGATATTCTCTGTTAAGAATTTGTTGGATTTAACATTTTCTTTGACTGATGAATCAATTTTCTCTATCATATCTTCAATGCCTAAGATTCTCTCTTTCAATCTCCTGTATTCTGTTACTTATGCTTATAGTTGTGGTTCCTGATCATTTACCAAAAATTTCCATTTCTTGAATTCCCTTGGTTTGTGTTTTCTTTATTGTCTCTATTTTAGTTTTCAAATCTTTTTTTTTTAAATTGGGGAGTCTGTTTATTGGGGAGAGAGGGTTAGTCAAAGGGTGGGCTGGCTAGGGTAGGGTAGGGTAGCAGTTTGTCCGGCCCTCGAGAAACCCAACTTGAATCCAAGGACTCATCTGCTTCAAAGCCCAAGTCTTCCTCAACTTTAATCACACCTTGGTCCCAGCCCTCGGCTCCCACCTGCACTGGGGCCAGTTCTGGGGTCAACGAAGCCCCCACCCGTGGTGCCCGCCGCCTCTTCCGCCCACTGGGCCCTTCGCCAGGGGCTGGGCTGCTGGGGTCTAGGTGTGCAGGTGTCCTTTGGGGTGGGGAAAGTCCCTCTTTCTCTGGAGGCTCGTTCTCAGCATTGCCCGGAGTGGGGACATCTGTACCTTGGCTGCCATCATCCTCCAACACAATGGTGAACTGGCTGGTCATCCCCGTAGGAGTCCAGCACCCTCACGAGGAACCTGTGCTCCTGCTGGAGTCTCCGGGTTTCCTTTGCACCTGATGGAGCCTGTTCAGGACTCGCTCATTCACGTGCTCATCTCCTGGCAGCACCGACCTAGAGCCTGGTACTTTCTTCTATTTAGTTCCCGTTGGCGACGCCTGCGACCCGGGCTGCCTCTTCCTCTTCATCCCGCTCCCGGAGTCCAGAACCACCGAGACCACCAGACACAAACTCCACTTCTGTCTCTAGCTCACTCTCCAGGATGTGGCCACCAAACAAGGGAGGCAGCGCCAGCTCTGAGCCTGGTGGCTCTGAGAACTCTTCAAAGCCCACGGCTGCCATGGTCCCCTCTCTCTGTTCCAGCTCCATTTCTCGGGCTAGTTTTCAAATCTTAAATTGTTTCTTTCACCTGTTTGATTGCTTTTTCTTGGTTTTCTTTAAGGACTTTGTTAATTTCTTTCAATTTTTTGTTTGTCTTTTCCTCCATTTTTAAAGGGAATTTTTCATTTCCTCTTTAAGAGCCTCAATCATTTTCAAAAATTATTTTTAAGATAATTTTCTTCTACTTTATCTGTGTTGGATGTTCAGGTATTGCTGTTGTAGAGTCACTGTTTCTGGTGGTGCCGCATTGCTCCTTATGTTGTTGAGTTTATTCTTACCTTGTTGACTACCCAGCTCTTCCTCAAGCTGGTGTAGTTGGGGAGCTGTGTCTTTGCTGAAAGCTCCTTCAGGGGCAGGCAGAGCAGAACCTTGGGTGATCACTTTTTCTGGTGCCAACAGGCCCAAGGCTCAGATGTTCGCTCCTCCAGGTGGAGTGGGAGGGGGGCATGGTTCTGGTTGCTTGACCTTTCGGGTGGTCGCTTGATGACTCAGGTCTCTGGCGCTCCTGGGCAAGTCCGTCACTCTTACCTCCTCTGGCGTCCTGGGTGGGTTGCAGCTTGGGGCTCCTCTTATGACAATATTTAACAAGCCCTTAAAAGTTCCTTTAAAATTACATTTATTTATTTATTTGTCCATGTGTGAGTACGTGCAGGAGTGTATGTGTGCATGCGTGTGTGGATCAGAGGATGATTTGTAGTAGTTGGTTATCTCTTTACTCTGTGAGTCCTGGGGTACGAACTTGGACCATCAGGCTTAGAAGTAAGCGCCTTTAAACACAGAGACATCCTGCCAGCCAATAAACCCTTTGACCAATTTTTTTTTAGCTATCATACAACATTTGGAGTAAAGAGCATCTTGGAAGCTAACTAAGTGCTGCGACATAAATACCTAAATGGGATCCATTAGTATAACCAACAATTTATTTCTCCCAAGTTTTGGGAAGTATAGCACCAAGTCTCTGCTATTCATAGAGGGTGTCTCTTAACTGTATCCTCACAAGTGGAGGGGGCAGTCTTTTCTATAGGAGCACTAATCCCACTCACAAGGAGTTACTCTTATCCTGAAGGCTGCACTCCCTAAAACTGTATGATTTCAGAGCAGAAATTTTGGGTTGGTGTAAACATTTGGCTGGCTGCACCAAGTCCAGCCAGGCGACACAGAGCTACATTCTGCAGGAGATCGCATACGTGACCGTGGTGCCAGGAGAGCAGTGCAGCTCAAGATTCCTGTTGCCTTGTGAGGTAACAGCTGTAACATCCTCAAACATGTTGGTCACATCTCTGTGCTTGTGTTGGCTGTGGTGTAAGAGTTTAGCATGGAAGTGATAATTGATAACAAATGTTCCTCTTATTTGTGTATTTAATCTTCTAATTTCTCAGTCTTTTAGTTTATAGTCTTTTTTTGTTTTTGTTTTTTGAGACAGGGTTTCTCTGTAGCGTTGGAGCTTGTCCTGGAACTAGTTCTTGTAAACCAGGCTGGCCTCGAACTCACAGAGATCCGCCTACCTCTACCTCCGGAGTGCTGGCATAGTCTTATTTTCAAACAAGAATGGTAAAGAAATGCTATGTTACACTGGCAGTAGCCTCCTATATCTTCTTCAACCTCACTTTGTAGTAACCTCAAGGGGTCACTTCAAGTGATTGACCTATACCATCAAGGTGTATAAAAAGAGTTCCAGGACAGGCTCCAAAGCTACAGAGAAACCCTGTCTCGAAAAACAAAAAAAAACAACAAAAAAAAAAAGTATATACTCCATGATGATGAAAATGCTCAAAATCGATGTCTTGGAATGAGTGGCCGTGGTTAAGTGACTCATGACTGTCTTATAGGTTATAAAATTATAAATGTAATTTTATCTTTAAATTAAAATATATTTACAACAATAATTCCCCTTCATAAAAGAGAGGAAGAAAATCAAGATAGCTTGAGAATAGTGGGGTGAGAGGTAAGTGAGGGAGTAGGGGAGACTGAATAGGTGGGTCAGATCGAGAGCTCGATGTCAAAATAATGTCCATGTAATGATAACAAAATATGACAACTAACATTTATTCAGCTTTTCTTCCGTGTCAAGGCTTCTTTCCTATGCGCCCTGCGTTTCTCCTGTAGTCCTCGGCTTCATCAGCACAAGTAATCCTCTCCTCTTACTTCATGGCTGTGCAGATCTAAGGGGAGGAGGAAAAGTGTATGCTTAAAATATTGGTGTAGGAAAGATCATTCTGAATATGACAATAAAGCCAAAAACAAGGGGAAAGAAATAGATTTGACTGTACTTACATACGCACATTTAAACTTTTTTATTTTCCCCAAATACCACAAAAGAATTAACAAAAAGTCTTGGTGATATGACAAAGCATTACAATTCTCTTCATATAAGGAATTTTATAGGGGTTGGAGAGATGGCTCAGCAGTTAAGAGCACTAACTGCTCTTCTAGAGGACCCATGTATAATTCCCAGCAATCCCATGGCAGCTTACAACTCTCTGTAACTCCAAGATCTGACACCTTTACACAGATATTCATGCAGAAAAAACACAAAAGCATATAAAATAAAAATAAATAAATTATTTTTAAAAAAATTATAAGACATGAAAAAGGACAAATGGTCTAAGGCAGAGGTTGACAAACTTACCCTAAACCAAAAATCCTCCACCATCTTCCTTTGAAAATAGGATTTTACTTGAGCGCAGGCAGCTTCCTCATTTGTGTATTGTTTATGGCCGCTTTTGAGCAGAAATTGAATACGACATCAAACCCAGTGATTTTTTTTTTCTGAATTCTGGCTACAGAGATGTCTCAGTGAGAAAAGCACCTATCATGCAAGTGTAGTGACTGCCTCCCAGAACCCACATACAGCCAGACATGAGAGCATATATCTGCAGTCCCAGGGCTTTGACACTAATGGGAAGCTCATGGGCCAACTGGCTGGCTTATGCAGTGATGAACAAGAGACCTCTGTCTCAAACAAGGTGGATGGCAAGGACTGACATACAAGGTTACCTCTGAGCACCGCACACACGCTGAGGCATGCATATGCCTTGGCACATACAGATAACACTCACACATACCCATGCACAGAGACTTTTTAAAAGGAGAGGAAAGAGAAAACATTTATTTCCTTTGGAAGAGCATCAGGAGAATGGACTGGATGGGTCTTTACCTGCTTCTGCTGCACTGCTTCCTTCACAGCCACACAGCTGATGGTCTGCTGTGTCTTCAAGACACTCTCTCCTGTCATGGCCAGTGCTCAGCAAACTGCTCACTGCATCGGCTGTCTTTGCACTGAGGTCATTAACTGTTGTAGA
>NC_022020.1:3968562-3974243 GCF_000317375.1 Microtus ochrogaster
TCTCTCTCTCTCTCTCTCTCTCTCTCTCTCTCTCTCTCTCTCTCTCTCTGTGCATGTGTGTGCACATGTGTTCGGAAGTCAAAGGTGGACATCATTGTCTTCCTCATTTACTCTCCACCTTAAGTTTTGAGGTGAGATCTCCGTCTGAACATAGGGTTCACTGATTGAGCTAGCCTGGCTCAGCATGGGGTAACACACACATGACTATGACTGGTTTTATGTGGGTGCCAGGGATCAGACTCAGGCAAGCACTTTATTGACTGACTTATCTTCTGAGCTTCATGCCTCTACTTCTTAAATGCAATTCAGTCCTCAGTGCCCTTTTCTTTCCCTTTACATACCCCTTTCTGTTTATTATTATTTTTATTTTTATGTGCATTGGTGTTTTGCCACAGGTGTTGGGCCCCCTGAAATGAGTTACAGACAGGTGTAAGCTACCATGTGGTTGCTGGGAATTGAACCTGGGTCCTCTGGAAGAGCAGCCAGTTCTCTTAACCACTGAGCCATCCCTCTAGCCCCTTACGTACCTTTTTCTAGGAAATCTTATTATCTCTTTACACACAAATCTTATTCCCTGCTTAGATCTTTTCTCAGACTCTACCATCAAGTTCTTACAAGACTTCTCCTGTGCCTGAATGTCATAATGATCTCAAACTGGACATAGCCTGCCACCACCTGTTGTGCTGTTTGTCCCTATGTCGTCCTACAGCCTGTCACACCACGTGAACCCCCAGAACTGAAGTCAGAGCATGTGCTTTATATTCCTCAGAAACTGTGGAAGCCAAGAGGATAAAGCTCCCTTGTGTTCAAGTGTCTGCTCTCTGGAATGAACTGTCTGTGAAATTAGTTAACAGATGAAGGACCAAAAGTGTTTTCCTTATTGTAGGGTCTGTTGTTAAAACACCAAAAAGCCTTACAAGGCCTCTTGAAGAATATTTACCTATAGCAGGTGGGTTTTTAAATTTAGTATTAAAGCCACTTAAGCTTTAAAGTATGGGATACTGAAGCTTCGGCATCTTCCTCCTCAGAATACGAAGTTTAGTACTAGATCTCAGGACTTTTACAGTTAGCACTCAGCACACTAAGACTATACCTGAGTGCTGTATGGGTGTCGCACTTGATGGTGCTGAGAACTCTTAAGTATAAAATGTTCTGATATCAAGTATTCTTTTAAAATTTTTAAATTCGAGTATTAATTCTGGAGTGATGTCTAGGACCAAACATAAAATAAGCAGTAATGAAAACATTGTATCAAGAAGAAATATTGATTTCCAGAACCCAGCTTTGAGTTAATGCCATGGCAACCAGAAATCATAAGGAAGCGGCACACATAAAAATGAAATCAATTATCTGACTTTATAATTCCATAGTCTTTTTTTGTTTGTTTGTTTTTTGTTTTGTTTTTCAAGACAGGGTTTTGCTGTGTCACTCTGGCTGTCCTGGAACTAACTCTTGTAGACCAGGCTGGCCTTGGACTCAGACATTGGCCTGCCTCTGCTTCCTGAGTGCTGAGATTAAAGGTATATGCCACCACCTCCTGGTTATAATTTAATAGTCTTTTTTTAATTGATATTTATTGGGCTCTATATTTTTCTCTGCTCCCCTCCCTCCCTCTCCCCTCCCCTCTTCAACCTTCTCCCAAGGTCCCCATGCTCCCAATTTACTCAGGAGATCTTGCTTTTTTCTACTTTCTACTTCCCATGTAGATTAGATCTATGTAAGTCTCTCTTAGTGTCCTCATTATTGTCTAAATTCTCTGGGATTGTGGATTGTAGGCTGGCTTTCTTTGCTTTATGTTTAAAAACCACCTATAAGTAAGTACATGTGATAATTGTCTTTCTGGGTTACCTCACTCAAAATAATGTTTTCTAGCTCCATCCATTTTCCTGTAAAATTCAAGATGTTGTTTTTTTTCTGCTGTGTAGTACTCCATTGTGTAAATGTACCACATTTGCCTTATTCATTCCTCGGTTGAGGGGCATTTAGGTTGTTTCCAGGTTCTGACTATGACAAACAGAGCTGCTATGAACATAGTTGAGCACATGTCCTTGTGGCATGATTGAGCATCCTTTGGATATATACCCAAAAGTGGTATTACTGAGTCTTGAGGAATTCATAGTCTTAATCCAGTAATATTGTTTTCCTTTAAAAAGTCAAGTTCAGACTTTTGGGAATTTTAAAAATTATGAATATCAAACTAGTCAATATGAACAGCAATACTTTTTCTATAGCTAAGAGCATATGGAGTAGTGATTCTGTCTATAACTAACTTCATGTTTCTCTAATTTTCCTGAAAAAGATTTTATTATAAAAGTAAGTATTTAAGATTTAAATCTCCCAAAATTTGTGTTGATTCATAAATACAAGTTTTGGCCAGGGATGGTTATATGTGCTTCTAATTCCAGCACTTTGGAGGCTGAGATATGCGATCTGGAGCCCAGGTTAACTTAGGCTACGTGGAGACCATGCTTCATGACAAAGAAATACATGCAATTTTCTTCTTCGCTCAGAATTCTTCCCTGTTGAAGAAAAGAGGGCATTAGAATTTGGGGAAATGAAGAAAATTGCATCTATAATCCCACCAATTCATACAGCTTTTTGCAAAAATGTAATTTTCGTAATTGTAATTGCACACATAATTTGTACTAGTAACATATTACCTCCATGGACATTTTTCTGTGATGTTGCTAAATAATTAGGATTTTAATTTTTGGAGAAGACTACTTGTACATAGTAGTATGTTAGAGTGTAACCTTTTATCCACTGGGGAATTTAAATGAGGTCTAGTTTTAAATGGGATCCAGTTTTACTTTAAATGGCTCCCATTTAAATTTATGAGTCCTTTTTCAATTTTCTTCAGGTAGATTTCTGAAAGTACAATTGCTGAGTTGAAAGCTATACTTTTTGGTTCTATAATATCTTAATGGACCCTTCCCCTTCAGTTTTCAATTTCAGTGCTAGTTTAGCAGGCTTTATGAAGAGTCACTTAGTAATTTTTGTTTTAAGTGAGTAGGCTGTTTTAGACTCACAGGGAAATGTGTTAGAAGCACAGGGTCTTCGATCCCTGCGATGACCCTTGGCCTCCAATCATTTCCTTTATTGTTACTGTCTTGTCTTAGTGAAGTTTTCTTGTTAGTGGATGAACACATTATCATCAAATAAAACTTATAGTGTATATTGATATATTCTTTGTGTTGTACTGCTGTGAGTTTCTGAAAAATGTATGACATCATCTATCATTGCAACTCCTCCATTAACTCATTTCCCCTTTCCTCTTCCAAATCTTGGGTACCCATAGATCTTTTTAATGTATCTTGGCTTTTGCTTCTTTCCGATGACAGATGCACTCATGTACCGTATGGATAGTACCGCAGCAGTGGTTCTCCGAGATTACATTGCTCAGTAAGCTCCTTGGCTGTCCTAGTTTCTGTATGTGCACCGGATGTTTGCACTGTGGCAAATGCACCTAATGAGGCATTTCACAGGGCATGGCCTAGCCCCATTGTTAACTGACACGTCAGTGCATAGCTTTTCAGGTCGGAGTCTTTTATTTTGTAATATGCAATTACACTTCTGTCATGTCTTTTTGTTGCTTAATAGTTCATTTCTTTTTATCACTAAGTTACATTGCATTGTGTGGATGTACTACAGTTCATTCACCTACTGATTGACATCTTGATTATTTCTAGTTAGGCAGCTGCTGTTAACATTACGTACAAGTTTGTGTGGACATAGTTTTCAACTCTTCAGGAATATGCTTTTCAATGTATGTGTTACTTTGTATATGTATCCTGTCTCTGAATATATTACTGAAATAATTTTGTTTTTTTTTCTCCCTCTCATAAGTCTCTGTTTCTCAATGTTTCCTTTCATTTGTTTATTTTGGACTCTGTCTTCCACATCTGAGATATTTCTCAGAGGTTTGCTGATCTCAGTTGTCTGCTCTTATTTAAAACAGTGCCTCAGAAAGCTTTTCAGAAGCCTTGATTCCATGATGAAGCTTGCTGTTTCCCCAAGGAATCTCCAATCAGCATATTGAGTCTTGTACCTTAGACAGACTGATTACAGAGAAAAGTCTTCCAGTAGTTGATGGTGAAGGACTTGTCCCTCTTTCTGGGAGCTGTGTTGGAGAAAACATCAGCTTGCAGAGTGTAAATGTTTGCTTAATCCTTTGATTATGGAATGGTCCTCCCCCTGTACTGGCTGCCCTTTGGCTGCCTACTGGTAGAGAAAGGGTCTTGAGATCTAACTGATTCTCCCACATAACTTCAACCAACATGAGGAACCTAACCTGGCTCTGCCTTTGAGATGAGAATGTGTCTTCCTGGCTAAATCTGCTCATTCCTCTGTGTCTGAGTTGCAGTTGATTTTCTCTGTCCTGCAAGACTTGTTATTTTTTTGTCTACTCTGAGATTGTAATCCTGCTGGTCCCTTTGCTTCTTTCTCGTTTGTTCTTGTGACTTTCATGTCTTTAGAGAAACCTTTCCTATACTTTTAGTTGGGTTTGGTAACAAGTAAAACCAAATTCTTCTGAGTACTTTGTTATGTTTATATGAGACTCATATTTATTTTAAAAGAGAGAATTGAAAAAAATTCATTGATGGCTCAGTGGATAAATGTGCTTGCCCCTAAGACGACCTGAGTTCAGACCTGGATCTACAGGGTACAAGGAGAAAACCAGCAAGTAGTCCTTTCACCTCCACATCCGCTGTGGCATGTGAGTGCACATAGAAATAAAGATGCAAAAAAGAAAATGAAAAAATTAGTTTTTTAGACAATAGAAGCTAATTGGCTAAACCACAAGGAATTGGTTTTTATAATTTTAATATCTGTAAATAGACATGCATAAATTTTTAGTGCACACCTATTTTTATTTTACTGTGTGAATATGTAAATATGTAATTCATTTTTTTCTGTCCAAAATACAGTGATGCCTATAGTGACAGACACATATCTGGGGTACTGGTAGGAGCTTACTGCACACCACAGGCAGAGACATGGTGGGACAAGGGCGATGTCCTGAGATGTGCTGTCATGAAAGTCGTGGAAATGCACATCTACAATTAGCTTATTTTATAGTTTATAAGTTATACAACAATAAAATTATTATTGAACTTTTTCAGTAGCCATCCGAAATACCAGCTCTATCATACCATATGCCATAGGTTTCTGTTCCCTTAAAAATTTACTGTGAGCAAGTTTTATGTCAACAAATCTAGACCTATAGTACAGAAATCATGATTAGCTAATGGTTAATTGTCCTAGCTCCCCAAACTCCATTTCCTCATCTAGTCACATGGAATTACACTTTCCTGGTCCTTTTTTTGTTTTTTGTTTGCTTGCTTGCTTATTTCTAGTCTTTATGTGCTTGCTTATCAGGGCACAGCTATACCTGTGTATAAGAAAGCATTAGGACAGAAAATCAGCATCCTAGGCTGCTGTGGCTGCACACACCTTTAACCCAGCTCTCGGGAGGCAGAGGCAGGTGGATCTCTGTGAGTTTGAGGCAGATCTCTGGTCTGCACAACCGGAGGCAGGACAACCAGAGCTACATAGTGTGATCTTCTCTCAAAAACCAAAATAAAATAAAAATAAAGGAAGGATGGGAGAGGGGATTAGCATCAAGAAGGAAGGAAGAGGGGATCAGCATTAGGAAGGAAGGAAGGAAGGAAGGAAGGAAG
>NC_022020.1:3974380-3976347 GCF_000317375.1 Microtus ochrogaster
AGGGAGGGAGGGAGGGAGGGAGGGAGGATCAGCATCAGGAAGGAAGGGGGAAGTCAGCATTTAGATCATTTCCTATAATTATTGTTTGCAGTTGATGCTACTCCCTAAAGTACATGTGTCACATGTTAGTTACCTATGTGTCATGTGATAATTAGCTGTTTCCCTGTGTTTGGCCTTTTAGGCAGTTTCAGACTTTATCCTAATAGAAATGTAGGTTTAACTGGGCAGTGGTGGTGCACACTCTAATCCCAGAATCCCTGTACTGGAAGGTGGAGAAAGGTAAATCTCTGCATTCAAGGTCAGCCTGGTCTACCGCCTGGTCTACAGCCACACAGAGAAACCCTTTCTTGAAAGTTAAAAGAGTAGATTCATTTGTTTAACTTTCCCCTTTGTATCTACTTAGGATAAATTCCTGGAAATTCTCTATTGCTCCTCAGTTTTAATGATTTCAGACAACATCTGCTTACTCATTTGCTTTTTCTGAGACCAAAGTCTCACTTCATCTGAGATTGTGTCATTCTGCTGATCTCAAACTCCTGACCTCCCTGCCTCTGCCTTCCATGCAATGGAAATTCAGTTGTATGTCTAAATTCTTTGGAACATTCCATGCATGTTGAACCAATATGGTTTGCTGATATCATCCTGAGTCAGTCTACGTCATTGCCCCTGATCCTGTATTCAGCATACTAATTGCCAGGTATACTAGTGGAAGAAGTGAAGAAAGGCATGAATTCCACGAAAATCCATAAATACTGTATTCTTTCAAGGCAGTAGCTCCCTGGTGTTTTTATTCTGTAAAGTTTCCAAATGGACGGTCTCCCTTTTAGGTTGGGGTAGAGCACACACTTGAGGTTGGGTCAGAATACTTGCTTATCTTAATTATATAGGCATCTTTTCATTGGTTTGCAGCTAGGTATATACCAAGGAACCATTTCTTAAACCAAAAACACAGAAACTTTAAGTTAGCATTAATGGCCCTTTTTGCTAAGTGGCCCTGGAGGTACCAGCAGTTCCTATAATCTAGAAAGCCTACATCACCCTTTAAATGGGCAAGCACGCAGGTCACTGAGTCTGAGAATCCGAGGGTTTTGTTCTGAAATGACCAACGACTAGACATTTGTACTAATTGTTGCAGGAGATGAAGATAATGCTCAGTGCCAAGTTTGTTGTAGAGGCTCAAGGTGGCTCCTGAAACACACTGTATGCTCTGCAGCCCTCCCTGCTGGCCTCTGTGCTGTGGCCAGGGCATGACAACTGGAACTTCATCCCCATATTTAGAAGACGATTTATAAAGATTGTGCAAACTTAGCCGGGCGGTGGTGGCGCACGCCTTTAATCCCAGCACTCGGGAGGCAGAGGCAGGCGGATCTTTGTGAATTTGAGACCAGCCTGGTCTACAGAGCTAGTTTCAGGACAGGCTCCAAAGCCACAGAGAAAGCCTGTCTCGAAAAACCAAAAAAAAAAAAAAAAAAAAAAATGATTGTGCAAACTTCACAGTTATCTCTCTTGTTTCTATCTCTTGGTAATCACTGCTTTCCTCTGTTCCGTCTTGGGAGAGTACAGGAAACACCAGAGGCAGGAAGAAGTGTTTTCTCCCTTGAACTTTGAGCAGTGCCTGCTGGGTTTTTCCCACACCCCACTCCTTCATTCAAAGGCCTGTTGTTTTTTTAAAGACATTTATATTGAGATATAGTTCACACACCATCAAATCTATCTACTAAGTTTCAGAGTTCTATAACCATCACCACAACCATTTTAGAATTCAGTCATCTCTCAGAAATGAGACTTACTTCTATTAGTAAGAACTTCCATTTCCCTTCAAAACTCCACCCTTGAATAATTGCTAATAAATGCTTTTTAACTCTATAAATATGCTGATTTTTTTACCTCAGTACAAATGAAATCAACCCAAATGTGAGATTTTGAGACTGACCTCTTTCCTTGAGCATAATGGTTTTTTTTTTTTT
>NC_022020.1:3977317-3986430 GCF_000317375.1 Microtus ochrogaster
TGTTCACAGAGTGGTGCCCCACAGTGGGGACGGTCCGCATGTCCCCGTGTTCACAGAGTGGTGCCCCACAGTGGGGACGGTCCACGTGTCCCCACACTTCGTAATGCTGGCTGTCTGCACTGCTCATGGCACTGTCTGTCTCCTTTGCTGAAATGTCTGTTTAAATACTTTGATTTTTTTGTTCAGTTGTTATTTTATTATTGCCTTTTAAGAATTATTTCCCTATTTTAGATATGAGGCTTTTAACAGATGTGTAATTTGTAAATGTTTTCTTCCACTCCATGTGCTGTTCATTCATTTTCCTAATGGTATCTTTAGAAGCACATATTTAAAAAAAAATGACAATGTACAACTTACTGTTTTATTTTGCCTCTTATGTTATTTTTATTCCCTTGCATTTCTATATGAATTTTAGGTTGAGCATGTCAATTTTTGCTAAAACTATACCTAACATTTTGATGGGGATTATATTGAATTTATAGGTCTTCAAGAACTACTTTATGTGGGTGCTTTGGACATCAAATAACATGTTTTGATTCTGCCTTTTTTTTTATCTCAGAAGATAATGTTATTAACCTTATTCTGAACAAAAACTACCTCATATTAATGATAGAGATTAACTGAGGTTTTTCCCCCTGGCTTGTTAACCACGGAAAGTGTGGTTAACAAATGTGGCTGAGTCCCAGGGTTGTGAGGAACATAAGAGAACCTGTGTAGAGTGCCCACAGCACTCCAGCATCTCTGTGTATAGACTGATCTCCACATCCTATCTAACCTTACCTCCCATTGCTTCCTCAGCCATGGCCCCAAAGTCCATGAATATATGTATCATTCTGATTATCAATGCTCTCCACCCTGCATTGATAGATGTTTCATATATTAACACATATAAATACAAAAGGGATATTTGTCATATGTAGCAAATAAATTTTAATGAGAAAGAATAACTTCTAAGCTTCAAAGGAGCAAAGAATAAAGAAACAACTATTAGAATATGTACATATAAAGTATTTCAGGAATTCTGTCTTCTGGTCTTGGTAGTTTCTCTCAGTCTGGAGGCTCAGGGTTTGTATCTAGTCAGGAGCAGGTACTAAAGTCTAGAAGAGACCCTAGAGGCTGTAGGATAGAGGCCGATTATATTTATTTCATTGTGGTTTCATTGTCCATGGCTCTTTAACCTGTATGGAGAGTCTGCACCCTAGTGTAGCCACTAGTGTTGGCACAAGCCATTACCTATGGAATCCTTACATGTTCTGTTCTAGCTTGTCCTCTTGCTTCTGAGCATAGTGCTGGCCAACCGTGAGAAGCTGGAGCGAGGGGAGAGTGGCCCTGCACTTCACCTGGGCAGCACAGCAGAACTGGCTCTGGTGGTGCGTGTTTAGGTGAGTGGTGGACTGAGCAACTCAGATCCAGAGATTTAAACTGGCCTACTCCAACATCTCCCCCATCCAGTATTGACAGTATAGCAGAAGTCAGAGGCCTCTAACCAGGCCAACGACTCATTGCAATGAACATTTGCAAGTAAAACTGTTTGGGCAAAACGCTGCAGTGGGTGACACATCATGACACACCATGGCTTCCATGGTGAGATGTTTAGTTTCTTAATTTTATTTAATTTTTTTATCATGTTTAATTTATGTTTTCTTTTGGGGAGATGTTGTAAGAGCAGAGGACAGATATGGAGAGACAGGGAGGTGAGTGGGATTGGGGTACCAGGTATGAAATTCTGAAAGAATCAATAAAAAGTTTTTTTAAAAAAAAAAGTTGGAGTTAGTATTTTATGACTAGGGAATCTTGTGATTATAAATGCAAACTGGACTTTCTTCTCAGTCTGCCATCCTTTCCCTTAAACTTGCCATCAAATTTTTTTATTGTAATGTTCTTAGTCTTGAAGAATTTCATAGATATACACAATAAAATGTAATCATTTCCACCCTTTGTATTTTCCTCTTGCTCCCTCCTTGTCCCCTAAACACGTTCCCATTTTCTAACTTCATGTCTTTTTTCCTGATAGCCCACTGAATCCAATCAGTGCTGCCCATATGTGTGTGGGTGCAGGGCCATCCAGAGAAACCTACCATTGGTCACACCTTCAAATATCCTCCCCCACCCTAGGAGGGGGAGCCTGGAGAGCACCTCCCCCATCTGTGCCAGATTTTGGCTGACTTGGTCTTGTGCAAGTGAGCATGGTGCCATGAGTTGGTGAGGCAGTCGAAATGTCACGTCCAGAGGACAGCATGCACAGCACTGCCCCATCCCCTGGCTCTCCCATGTCTTCTGAGATGTTTACTGAGCCTTGGCTGGAGTTAAGGGAAGGAGAAACTGATCTAAGTGTCACATTTAGGATGCGTGCTCACAGTATCTTTTTCTGAGCTCCTACTGTAAGTCTCTCTGTTGATGTTGCCTGAGACAGAAAGAAGCTTCTCTAAGCAAGGCTGATACCAGTCCAGGTTTATGTGTATAAACATAAGCATTTAGAAGGGTATTTGACAATATGATAATTTAGCATAATAAACAACAACCATAAGGTGTGATTTTCTTAGCTATGGACATGGACTTTTGACAAAGGTTCTAGTACCAAGCATGAAATTCCCTCCTGTGAAACAGGTACCAAATGCAACCGGAACGCTATTGTCACCCTGTATCAATCATGCTCCTTTGCACCAGTGGGTGCATTTTGCCTGGCCGGTCAGTATGCCAGCATAAAGGGTCCAGCATTAGGACCCTGTAGATTTTTAGGACCCTGAAGATTATTGATGTCTTTTTCTCCCATAGCAGGCCGAACAGCACTTTTTAGCACTATGGAAGTTAGCAGGGAGGAAAGTTCCCTGTTGGCTTGAGCCTCATTTCTCTATGTCCTTGAGCCAGAGTGTATAGTGTCTTCAGAGAGAAGGTCTTGTTGTTATGGTAGGTAACCAAGATAAACAGCAGTAGCCTGTGTTGTCTTGAAGACTTCTTGGGCCTCTCTGACCCATAACTCATAGGGAGCTATCCCATGACTTATGCTTGATTTTTGTGTAATTATCTATGACTTCTGGAAGCATCATTGTCCACCCATGTTGGGTCCCTTTGGACTTGCCTCAGGGCATATTTTAAAGTTACCTTGATAATTAGTAGGTTTCCAGAAGTCCTTTCTTTCATTCATTTTTAGCTTTGGTTAAGCTATCCACTACCTCCTTCTCTTCCCATCCTCCAGCCACCAGGAAATCTCCCTTGTATATTTTAAAGATCGTATTTTTAGTTATATGTATATGTGTGTGAGGGGGTATATTCATGTGAGTGTAGGTACCCAGAGAGTCCAGGAAAGGTTGCCATGTCCCCTGGAGCAGGAGTACGACAGTTTAAAGCTGCCTCGTGTGTGTTAGAAACTGAACATTGTTACTCTACAAGGATTAAGAAATGAACATGTCGGGGCTGGAGAGATGGCTCAGAGGGTAAGAGCATTGCCTGCTCTTCCAAAGGCCCTGAGTTCAATTCCCAGCAACCACATGGTGGCTCACAACCATCTGTAATGAGGTCTGGTGCCCTCTTCTGGCCTGCAGGCATACATGCAGAAAGAATATTGTATACGTAATAAATAAATAAAAATATTAAAAAAAAGAAATGAACATGTCAACTAGAACCGCCTCATAATATTGTCCTGAGGACTATTTATTTATCTATTTTCATTATTAGGCACTTATATTTATAACTATGATATATATATACATATATATTATTCCATAAAAAGTATATTTATGGCTTTAATTTGGTAGGGCAAAGCATCCTAAACTGGCAAATAAAACTATACGTATATACATATATGACTCAATACCTATATTTTACTTATATACATGCTCATTAACTATGCGTATGCTTATCTGTTTTGCATAAATAGATCATTCTCTATACACAGAGGAATATCAAGCAGGAATGTTTTTAGGATAAGACCATACCAGTCTTTTCCAGTTTATACAAGTCTGTATCAGTCTGTGCCTAGTGTTGGTGAGCTAGAGCCATTTCTAGACTTCATAGGCTGTTGGCTCACCGTTCCTTAAATACTTTTCTTTTGAGGCGAGCGGTGGTGGTGCACACCTTTAATCCCAGCACTCAGGAGGCAGAGGCAGGTGGATCTCTGTGAGTTCGAGGCCAGCCGGGTCTACAAGAGTTAGTTACAGGACAGGCACCAAAGCTATAGAGAAACCTTGTCTCAAAAAAACAAAAAAAAACCCTTTTCTTTTGATACTTATAGCCACTTGCTTGAAGTTAAATCTCATTACAAGTGAATGAATGAATGAAGCAAGTGAATGAAAATAAATGCTTGGAAGAGCCCTGAAATGGAGAGTTCCTATGTTAAATCCCTCACCATAGTAAGTTGTCATTCAGCAAAAGCCCAACAACCAAATTACAACTAACACATGTATGTAACATGTATGTACTGTGTGTTCTCCTGAGATGACGTAGGCACTCTGCAGGTTGATGTTGCTCCCTGAGTTCAGATGGCCTGAAACTTGGATTATGATAGTAATCTTTAAATATAATAAACAACTAAGAAAAGGAAATGTATAGACACACAGAATGCAGCCCCGTGTTTCACACTCACATTCACCAGACATGAAACGACTCTGTCAGATTGCTGTCCTATCCTGTCTGTCAGATTGCTGTCCTATCCTGTCTGTCAGATTGCTGTCCTAGCCTGTCTGTCAGATTGCTGTCCTAGCCTGTCTGATCAGATGCCAGCTCTCATCTATGGATCGCAATTTGAATAAAACTTGACTGCTGACTGTCTTGATAACCTTCCGTGGAGGCCTGGACTTCTGTACAGGGAGGAGATTAGTAGAATGAACACTCAGAGGTAACAGAAGTGTTTGCATCCTGGAGTAAAAGCAGATTAAAACTTTAGTTAAATTGGTAGGGAACTATTTAAAGGGGAAGGAAGGTGTCATAGGATGGAAATGAGACCTGAGGTAGCAATCTTCATGTTAAAATTGATGGAAGAGCGAAAAGTAACACACAGTGAGGTTTTTCAAGAAACAAGTCTTGAATACATTCAGGTAAAAAATACAAAATACATGGTCTAATCTGAGACTGAGGGGCCCTGAAGAAACAGATACCGAGCTGTGTCAGGTCCTAAATATGGAACTAAGAACACAGAGTCCAAGAAGTGAGGTGATTTACCCTATGGTTACATGATATCCAGAGTAGTGAGATGTGAAATCCTAAATGAAAATTTGTTAATTTCTGGAAAGAGTGACTTAATACAGGAATTTTGACAAATATTACACAGCATTTTGAACCTTGGAGATAGCTGAGAGTTATCCTGTTCTCCAGGGCCACCTGACTGGCAAACCCCCCTTCCCAGTTCTTCCAGTATTTTTAAGTCTAAACTTTACATTTAAAATGGAGACTGAGTTGCCTAGGCTGGATAAAACAGAAACAAACAAACAAACAAACAAAAAACCTTTTGCATCCGCCTCTTGAGTAGCTGGGGCTGGAGTCATGTATCACCAAGCTCTTCTTGTCTATTCTTTCCAGATATTTAGCTTCAGCTAGAAGGGATAAATTGCTTATCAAGAGACAGGTAATTCTGAGGGATATCCTGATGCTGGAGCAGCCTAACTGAGTGATTAATGTAGGGTGGATAGTGGTGACACAGGCCCAGGATATTATGAGGTTGTCTCATAGCATCTCCAAAACTCCTGATCATGTATTTCAAATACCTGCTGGAAGTTCCGTGAGTTTCATGCTTTTCAAAATGATTTGATATTTTTGTAGATGAATTACATGAAGTTTTTCTTTGGTATGAGACTTCAGTGTCTGTTTTTTGTTTTATTCAGTTTCTCTGTGTAGCTCTGACTGTCCTAGAACTTGCTCTGTAGGTCAGGCTGGCCTTGAACTCACAGAGATCTGCCTGCCTCTGCCTCCTGAGTGCTGGGATTAAAGGCGTGCATGACCATGCCTGTCTTGAGTCTGTTTTTAAGAAGAGAATAGAGTTGTGGACTCATTCTTTCCCACACCAGAACTAGTGCATTACGCCACACTGTCGCCATCTTGGAGTGTTTCCTCTTGAGGAAGAAGAGAATCTTTGGGTACTTGTCTTAGAGTTTTCATTGCTGTGCAGAGACACCATGACTACGGCAACTCTTATAAGGAAAACATTGAATTGTGGTGGCTCAGTTACAGTTCAGAGGCTCAGTCCATTATCATCATGGCAGGGAGCATGGCAGCATGCAGATAGACAAGTGCTGGCTACATCTTGATCAGAAGGCAACAGGAAGTGGACTGTGACATGGGGCAAAGCTTAAGCAAAAGAGACCTCAGAGCCCACCCCTGTGGTGATTATTTCCCCAACAAGGGCACACCTCCCAATAGTGCCTAGGAGCTTATGGGGGTCGATTCCATTCACACTTCCCGCAGCTGCACATGGCAAGTGGACGTTTTCAAAGTTGGCCTCTGAACAAACACATTCAGAAGGTTTTGAGAGTTCAGCAAAAATAAAGCCTAAGATCGTTTGTGCAGGTTTAATTTTTAGATGAATTCTGAGGCTACATGGGAAATTATGGTATTTTAGAAAGGTAGAGAATTGAAAACAGCATCCTAGAATGTGTAAGGCTCCCTTCTGAGTGTCGTCCCAATGCTCAAAACGAGATGCAGATTTCCATTACACAGTTCTGTGTGAGTCCAAGTCGTGCAGTGTGCATTCAAGCGGTGGGCTGAAAGGAAACCATCAGGTGCCCTCACCTTTTCTATAGACTTTGCAGCAAGGATCTTCAGAGGGTATGTTCTTTAGTCCTGTCCTTAAATCATGGACCTATTTGAGTAGGATTTATAACTTAATACTTTTTTCATATAGAAAGACTTCAGTTTACTTGCATCCAGTCTTGACTTTCAGTTACTTTAGGGTGGGGAAGGGGACAACAAAAGGACAGGAATTGTGAAAACCTGTATTGTTGTCTGTATTATCTAGGCAGCTAAATCAAAATTATGTGCTTATTCATGGGTGACTTTCAGTGGTAACACCTCATCACCATAGCGACAGATTGCTTTTTACTAAATACTTCCAGAATTACCAGGACATAGGGTTTTTCTTGTTGAGAATGCATTGGGGTTTGTGTTTTTGTGAACCGCACGATGGACTTTGTCAGAACTGCAGCATTCAGGATCAGCATCTGGCTGGCTGTATTGCAGACAGTTGGCACTGCTAGTGACTGACAGCTGCCCTCTTTGGGTGAAGAGCAAAAGCGATACTGCTCCCTGGCTCCTGGAAGATGGGAAAGTGGAGAGTGCTTTGGCCTCGGGGTGTTTCTGTATAAAGTGCAATGGCATAGACACCTACTTTCATTATTTAACTCCCAAATGGATCATATTAATTACCTTCCAGATGTAACTAAAGTAAGAGGGTTTTCAAGGAATGGTGGGTCCCCTGTTGTACAAAACTTTAATGCATCCTACTTGGTACCCTCAGACCCACTTGGATCTGGCAGATTTGGGGACACCTTTTTTTAAATCCTCTGTACCCCGCACCATCAGGGGATATACAGTTTCGGTGTGTGGCAGCAAGTGAGTTAGAGAAGCTGTAGTTATATGCTGGCTTTGACTATAGGATGGCATTTGAAGAGTTCACATTGATAAAAAAGGGTGAAGCGAGAGAATGAAAAAGAAACATAGTTGCAACAAATATGAATAAAGGGACCAGTGGAAGGATTTGCATAGTTTGGTGTCACCAGTGTGTCGATAGCAGCTCTGTGTCATGGTGTCTGATCAGCTGCTGTAGAGCCTTGTTCTTTGATGGTTTCCCACACTTCTACAGAACTCCCATCAAAGGCAGAAATGTAGGCTGTTGTTTCTTTAACTGGGGTATAATTTATATACATTACAGGAAATATTTCAGAATAGTTTTATAGTTTTTAATGTGTTTACAAAATTTACAACAATCACCAGTATCTAATTCCGGGACATTTTTGTCATCTTAGTATAAGATACCTCTGTAATAGGAAGTAGAGTCCTTTGGATTTGTGCCCAGGAGTGGTATAGCTGGGCCCTATGATAGATCTATTTCTAGGGTTTTTTTCTTTGATTACCATAGTGATTTCCATAGTGGCTGTATCAATTTGCATTCCTACCAATAATGCAAGAGGGTTTCTCCCTGTTCCCACAAACTTGCTGCATTTATTGTCTTGTTTGTTTGTTCATTTTTTATTCCTAGGCATTTTGATTAGAATAAAAGGAAGTTAAATGAAATTTTGACATAGTTTTAATTTGCATTTCCCTTATGGCTGAGAATGGTGAACATCATTTGAACTTTCTCCTCTGAGAGTGCTGTCTAGTCGCATCACCTACATTTTAATTGGGATGTCTGTAGATCTGTGTCACATCCCACCAAGGCTCAGGGCTGATAGTGAAGATGAAGCAGGATGACTGTAAGAGCCAGAGATCAGGAGGATTGGAGCAAACAGTGTTCTCTGGCCATGACAAGACGGTTGTAGTCACCCCTCAGCAGCTGTGGTTGCCTGCACTCGACCAAATCAGTCTACAGTCCAGCCTGGAAAAGTGAGGGACTCGTGAGACTTCACCCCTATAGCTGTGGAGCTGATGACTTGAAAGCTTCTAGGGGAGGTGATAGTTGTCTTTAAGGGAATGGTTTCTGATAGCTCCACCATGCTCTAGTGGATGCCCCCACACCTATGATTACATGGCCAACACAAATTGGACTCAGGGGTTATTTTAAAAAATGAACAAAGGTCTTTTGGGAGCAGTTAGGAAGGTGGGGCTAGATATGAGAAGAGTTAAGGGTGAATATAATCAAATTACATTGTGTGAAATTCCCAAAGAATTACAATTTTAAAAAAAAGTACCTCATACCCCCTAGCAGTCACTTCCCATTCCTGACATTCCCTAGTCCTTGGTAACCTTGATATCTCCTTTCTATGTGGATATCTCCTTTCCTGATCCAGACATTCATTTGAAAGAATTATGTTATACATAGTCTTTGGGGTTTGGCTTCTTTTACTTAGCCTAATGGTTTCAAGATTCATCTGTATAATCTGTATAGGCAGAATTAAGAAACAGTTCTGGGGTTTAGGGATTTAGCTCAATTGTAGAGTACTTGGCTAGCAAGTGCAAGGTCCTTGGCT
>NC_022020.1:3986611-3988417 GCF_000317375.1 Microtus ochrogaster
GAAGAGAAGAGAAGAGAAGAGAAGAGAAGAGAAGAGAAGAGAAGAGAAGAGAAGAGAAGAGAAGAGAAGAGAAGAGAAGAGAAGACAGTAAAACAGTTGTGGATTCAGAATCAGATGAGGAGGAGACATCTTGTTACTTTCTGCTGTGGGAGTCTTACTGAGAGAATTGATGGCTATTACAGAACAGAACAGAACAGAACAGAGTAGGGCCTAAAGTTTGATGGCTCAGTAGTGCCATAGTCTTCGATAGGCTTCTTAAGTTGAGGACCCAGAGAAAAGAAACAGTCAGAACACAAAGAACTTATCAGCATGATAGAATGTGCTTGGTGTGATTTGAAGCTACACTGACTGTTTCTAAGGCGGCGCAGGGAGGAGAAGTAACTGAGCGTGTCAACTGTCTGCTCACGGTAGAAGAGAAGCACAGAGGGAGTTTGTGGTTGGCATGGCTATGGAGACTCACTCTTGCTGCTGGTCTGTTAGAGATGTTACAGAATTGAGCATTCCATTCTCACGTGGAAGGGACACCATCTGCCTCCCAGGTTTAGGAGCGGGGAGTGGAAAACCGGTCTCAACTGAAGTGTCAGCTCAACAGGAATCTTCTGGCAGGATATGGATTATTAGAAGAATGCCTTGCTGTCCTCCTAGGAACGAGAGCGAGGCCTTATACACACGAGACAATAGGGTACTCCTACCCTCCTTTCCCAGGGGGCACATCTTAGTGACCGAGGAGCCTGTCTGGGAGGCACGGTCAAGTCTGAAAGTATAGAATATTCATTATCTGAAATGCTTCGAACCAGAATGGGTTGAGGTTTTTGTTTTGTTTTGTTTTAAAAAAAAATTGTTATTTTCTATTTTGGATTATTTGTACATGGTGCTAAGTGTCAACATGAAACATGTTCTAACCTTAGGCTTTTGAATTAAGGATGCTAAACCTGTGGCCCATCCTGGCTGTGAAGCTTGTGCTCAGCTTGTGCTCTGTGAGGACTCCTTCTGTTTGTTCTCAGACACAAGAACGCCTCATTCGCTGTCATTTGCATAATTTTCCTAGAAGTCTATCTTAGAGTTACAGTAAGAGACATTTAACATTTATATTTGCCAGGCCCTGGGAGTGTACACAACAGCACTGGCTTCAGAGTGTATACCCCACTGCTGAGGCAGGCAGAGATTAAAGAAAGGGGGCTTCCTTGTTGTTAAGTAGATCATGTTGTCTGCAAACAAAGATAATTTGACTTCTTTTTGCCTATTTTTCCCCTTTTATTTCTATACCTTGTCTTATAGTTCTAGCTAAGCCTTTGGGCACTATATTGAATAAGAGTGGATGTGAGTGTGTATGTGTGTGTGAGTGAGTATGTGTGTGTGAGTGTGTGAGTGTGAGTGTGTGTGAGTGTGTGAGTGTGTGTGAGTGTGTGTGAGTGTGTGAGTGTGAGTGAGTGTGTGTGTATGTGTGTGTGAGTGAGTGAGTATGTGAGTGTGTGTGTGAGTGTGTGTGAGTGTGTGAGTGTGTGTGAGTGTGTGTGAGTGTGTGTATGTGTGTGAGTGTGTATGTGTGTGTGAGTGTGTGTGAGTGTGTATGAGTGTGTGTGTGAGTGTGTGTGAGTGTGTGAGTGTGTGTGAGTGTGAGTCTGTGTGAGTGTGTGAGTGTGTGCGTGTGTGAGTGTGTGAGTGTGTGTGAGTCTGTGAGTCTGTGTGAGTGTGTGTGGGTGTGTGTGAGTGTGTGAGTGTGTGTGTGAGTGTGTGTGAGTGTGTGAGTGTGTGAGTGTGTGTGTGAGTGTGTGAGTCTGTGTGAGTGTGTGTGTGAGTGTGTGT
>NC_022020.1:3988517-3989716 GCF_000317375.1 Microtus ochrogaster
GTGTGTGAGTGTGTGTGTGTGAGTCTGTGTGAGTGTGTGTGGGTGTGTGTGAGTGTGTGAGTGTGTGTGAGTGTGTGATATGAAACTAGACAGAGGATCATGAATGAGGAAAAAGAGATCTTAAAGGAAGGGAAGAAAAAGGGAGGATGATAGAATTCACGTGACATTAAAGCAAAAGGTGATCTATGAGAGTGAGGAAGGGGACCTGTAAGGTGGGAGCAGGGGTAGGAGGAAGGCCAGTGAAGGAGAGGGGAAAATAAACTGTTTGTGAATATGAAACCTGGTACTATGTATTTGAGCTTAGAAAGAAAAGGAAAGAGACAGGCGCCCAGACAGGTGCCTGGGAAGGATGAAGTGAGTATCTAGGAAAGACTGGCCCTAAGTGTTACAGAGCCAGTCAAGCACTGGTGAGTGATGTGGCTGGTTCATATACAGAGTGCAACCTAAGCTGCCCGTCAACCTTTAGTTGCCCAGGTGGACTGTAATGGCCAACCGGGATTAAGGACTATGACTACACCTTTGTGAAATGAATGTGGTCCTCAGATTGACCCAGCGGTTGTTTAAACTATAGCCTTATCCCACACTTAGGGAACTAGAGTTTGCATTTTTTATAAGTGTTCATCGCTGTGCACATGGAAGTTTGAGAAGCATTGTTTTAGAGAGATGAGAAATAGAGTGGAGGGGCCAGATAACCTAATCAGATTTCCTGGCATTTGTGGTGGCTGAACAAGGGTTACAGACATGGACTGATAATGTTTTTCTTTAAAACCACTGAGCTGCTTCTCCTTGCTGCCATCAGGAGGCTACTCAGTTTGAGTGTGCTGGCATATACCTAAAATCCCAGTACTTGGGAGCCGAGGCAAGCAAATCACGAGTTACAGACCAGACTGGGCTACAGAGTAAGACCTTGTTTCAAAAAGCAAAACAAAAACTTTGCTAAGGTTATCTTGATAGGCTTGACAAATGCTACTCTGTTCTGTGTGGGTGGTTCAAGGGAGAAGCTGGCATGCACCAATCAGAAACTTGGGTTTGTACTGAGGATCCCTGAATAGTTTTTTTATATTATTATTATTATTTTATTGAAAAAAAATTCCGCCTCCTTCCAGCCTCCCATTTCCCTCCCACTCCCCCCACTCCTCTCCCCCTCCCTCTCCAGTCTGAAGAGCACTCAGGGTTCCCTGCCCTGTGGGAAGTCCAAG
>NC_022020.1:3990190-4022880 GCF_000317375.1 Microtus ochrogaster
CTCCTCATTGGGACCTTGGGAGCTCAGTCTGGTGCTCCAGTGTGGGTCTCTGTCTCTATTTCCATCTATCGCCAGATGAAGGTTCTATGGTGATATGCAAGATATTCATCAGTATGGCTATAGGATAGGGTCATTTCAGGTTCCCTATCCTCAGCGCCCAAGGAACTAACTGGGGACATCGCCCAGGGCACCTGGGAGCCACTCTAGGTTCAAGACTCTTGCCAACCGTAAGGTTGCCTTAACTAAGATATGTGCTTCCCTGCTCCCCTATCCAACCCTCCTATATCCCAATCATCCCTGAATAGTTTTAATAGAGAGATGTGTGTGAGGGCTACCAAGAGGGTTCACTACATACAAGCACTTGCTGCTAGTGCTGATGGCCCTACATTGTGGAAGAGGGGAAATGTTTGTGATCCAAGGTGAGTTTGCTCTCCATGTGGGAGACACACAAGGGGAAAGTACCGACAGTAGACAAGTGAGAGAGGAAGGCCCCAAACTGCGGGATCTGAAGAGGCTGAGCAGTGGGACAAGGAGAGTGAGATCAATGGCAGAGCAGTCACCTGATAAGTACGAGGTCCCAGGTTCAATTCCCAGTGACCCCTTCGAAAAAACAAAATAACAAAACAACACAAAACTAAATAGCACTTCAGCACATTTTTCCAAATCTTTAAGACAAATCTAAGAATGAATGGGGGTAGATTCCTTGTCTCTGCCCCTTTTTGTGTCCCTTCATGTGACATTTTGTGTTGTTTTGTTTTATCTTTGGTTGGCATTTTATATTAGTGGAGAGAGTTTCTAATGATTAAAACCTCCTTGGTATAAGTAAGGCCATAAACATTCAGCTCCCATTTGCATGGTTCATGGTGGGTGGGAGCATCTGACTTGAGGGCTATTGGTGATTTCAAAGGAGACAGGAAAACAAAGCCTGTCATCATTTGGTGATGGACTGGGAGAGTTTGAAAGCCCAAAGGTGAAAGGCGTGCTGCTTGGGGTACTTGTTACATTCCAACAGGGGCAGCATTCTCCGGGAAAATGGTGAAATTGTTAGTACGCTAAATTTTTCTTCAATGTGGAGATAATGAAATTGTACCTTTTTCTCATGAATCTCCTGTCACCCCTGTTTACAGCACATAAGCTCTCCATCTTACTCTTTCTTTTGCTTTACTTCCTAAATTTTTCTTTAATAATTCAACAAGCATTTTAAAAGTTATCCTTATATTTAAACAGTGATGTGGTTTCTACTTATTTTTAGTAATTTGAGAGGTTTTTTTTTTTCTTATTTAGAATTGTATCCTCTCTCCCTAAACAGATGGTGATAATTGCACCATTTCTTATTTTTCTTTCTCTGCCCAAGGCCTTTACCTTTTGGTAAATATGTGCAAATTATGTAAAAATAATACTAATAGTCTTGGGAAACTTGTTACTTTGTGAAATAGAGTTCTTGGGGAGTTTAGAGTTGAATGTAACCAATTTAAAGAATCTGCCATATGCTTTTCAGAGAAAGAAAAAATAGAGACTAAGAACTAAAGAATCTTCAAGAACTCAGTAAAGATGCAGTGTGCATATTCTCAAACCACACGCTCCATCTAGACTCGATACCACATAGGTGCTTCTGTGTTAGGTGCATGTTGGGATGTTTTTTGTGCTTTCAACCATCACTTCAAAACAGGTTTTTATGAGTTTTTAAAAAATGGAATCTTAAGAAGATTCCCTTGTTGCTTTTTCATATCTTACCATTTAGTTCTCAGTCTGTATGCCGAGCCGTTTCTCGTATGAAGTAACTGTAGCTCCTGTTGGTTCCATAATGACTGAGATGTCACCAGGCATCTGGACATCACCCCTGATATGCTTAAACTGTTAGGTTGTACTTTATGGACAGTATATTCTTCTTAACTTCTATAACAATTTTATCTAATTTCAATCGTAACATCCTAATTCCATGTCTTTTCTTACAACTAAAAAACCTACTATTAGCTAAAACTTGAAGTATGGGTTTGGAAACTTGAGGCACAGAATTGTCAGTGACCTCAGGGTATTGGGGAGGGGCAGAAATTGCTTAAATTATAGTCTGTTATGATATTAGATGTCCAGGGAAAGAAGTGCTTATTTCATATCCAAAACAAGCCAGCGCCTGTGGAGGAGGAAAGTGCCTTCCCGAGAGCACTCTCTCCAAGATTCCCTTAATGGACCAATCAGTAGTTTATACTGTTAAAGAATTTTTTATGGTATAATAATGAGCATTTATAACAGGGCAAAAACAAGCCATTTCCTAACATTAGCCTCTCTGCCTACGGAGGTCATAAAAATTGTTAGCCTCCTTGAGGCTGCCTTCTGTTGTGCAATGCTAATAGGAAATGGATCATTGCGGTTTATGGGGTACTTAGCCATTTTGGTCCATGATAAATGGCTGACTTCAAGTGACATTCCTTCCCTGATTCCCACTATTCATCACCTGAAAGAATGGAAAACCCAAACATGAAGTTGATTTTGAAGTTGTCAAGAGTTTCACTGTGGTGTAAATCCATCATAAGTCAATGTTTTAATTGATTTAGGAAGAAATAGTATGAATGAAAACACTCGTAAATGTTTTATGTTCCTTTTTTCTTTTGTTCAAAAGCCAGTTTTGTGGCTCTAGTGTTACCCTGCTCTGACTTCTGTTGCCTCTTCCTTACCCCTCCCCCTCTGCAAACACTCTCTGGTTTGAAGACTCCCTAGATTTTATCTCTGCAGATGCTTTGAAGTAACTGCTCTTCTGCTCCATGAAGTCAGTGCCATAAGCACAAGACTGAAAAAAATTCAGCTCATACATGTCAGTAAGTGTGCAGAAACTTCTTTCTTTACTCATATTCTTATGATCCAACTTTTCCATCAAAAGAAAAAAAAAAACAGTGCAATTTTTTTAAACACTTCAGTCTGACCAGGACACTTGCATATGGAAGTGAAACTCACTGTTAGAATAAGATGGCAGTATCATGGCTCCTGGTCTTAGAAAATAGCTCCCCAGATTATTTCCAAGCTCTCCAGTGCTTTGAGCATTTGCCCAAGAAGGATTCATGCCCAATGGATGCCTAGAGGAAGGTTGAGTCTCTGCAGGGTTGTCTTGGTATTGGCATGTTTATCTCTGAATTCAGTGGCATGGTGCTCTCGTGTAACCGGCATCTGGACAGCTGGGTATCTGCTATTGTAAAATGAAGATGTGACTGTTCCTGCAGATTATCTTGGAACCATTTCATATAACTGAGATAATTTGACATGCACTTTGTTGGTTCTTTAAGAAATTCGGGATTGCCTTATCTGTGTGCATTTTGGGATGATTCTGTCAGCTGATGATTTTGTTTGCTCTGTAGAACACAGAGGGACTATTTCTGCCTTTAGTTGAGGTGCTGCTGTGCTTTAAGAAAAGTGTTTGTATCTGGGAGTGTTTTGTAAAAGTGTTTGGCAGAATCCGTGTATCCATCGCTCATGGGCTTTAGGCTAACACTGAAAGCACGGGGAGGGAGAGGGAAGTGAGTCTTGCCATACTCTAAAACTGCCAACACTAGCAAAATTTAGAAATACACCTAAAAGTATTAGAAATTAAATATTAATTAGGTTTTTATTTGATCATTTTTCCTATAAAACTGTAGAAATAGCTCACGAACATATTTGGTGACATGTTCTTAGACTACACACTTATGGTTGTGATAGCTGAATAGAAAGGCTCCATTTTTTTCCTTCAGTTTCATGGAATGAGAATCATTCATCTGGAATTATTCAGTTTAGTTAAAGTAAATTGTTAGACCTTTAAAATAAGCAGTTCTAATATTTTAGTTCATCCAGAGTGTCAAAGCACCTCTGTAGTTTAATTTTTAGCTGTTTTGCATGGCGTTGATGACATTGAGTCTGAGGTTAGCGAGAGACGCTGCGGACACTAAAGGAGAAAATGGCAAGCAGAGGGGCTGAGTATAGGTAGCCCTTGCATTTGACAGAAGTCCCTATTCCTTAATTCTGGTATTGTTGGGTGAACACTGGTTATTTTTACTTCTTTCTTTTCTTTTTTTCTTCTTTTCCTCCTCATAATTGGTATCTATATCAAAATTAAGGGGGGAAAAAAACTAAGTTCCAATGTGTGTAGGTTTTTATGAGTAATGTGTATGTATATGTGGGGGGGTGTTCAAAGACAGGAGAAAGCAGACATCACAACCCAAAGACTATATTAAGAATGAATACATATTAAATGGTGGTACTTTTTTTTTTTTAAGGTGGTGGGGGATCTGTGTGCAGAGGCTTCTCGTGAGTGCTTTTGAGTAACATGGCCAAAGCTTTGGATGCAGTGAGTTCTTCAAGGCCAAGCCTTCTCTTGGACATATTTAATGTGAAATGTGCCATGCTTTTGTGCTGTATGCTTGCCCTCTCCTTTCCACATAACCTTCGCCAAATAATCAATTATTGTTTAGTAAAGTCATGAAAGCAGAACGTTCCAAAGGATAAATTATTGTTCTTTGGAAGTCATTTTAAATTCTAAGAGTGACTGGAAATGAAATTTTGGAAGGGGAAATAAACTTTTACAATCATAGTGTGGTGGAACTTTTACACATGGGTTGTGACCCCTTTGACAAACCTATATCTCCAAAAATATTTACATTATGATTTATAAAAGTAGCAGAATTGCAAGGAAATAATTGTATGGTTGTGGGTCACCACAACATGAGGAACTGTATTAGGAAGGTTGAGAGCTGCTGCTCTGGTTGGTTTTGAAGTTCTCACTGAAGAGTCTGCTCGCTGTTAGTGATTTTTTTCCCTCCACTTACTGAGTCAAAGGTGTGATGTTAGTTTTACTCTGTAGGTTGTTATTTTGCTTCTTTGCACTTCAAAAAGATCTAAGGTCACTCTCTGATTATGACTTTGCCACTTCCTGTCCTATTGTCCTTACAAAAGTTTTTTTTGTGTGTTTGTGTGTGTGTGTGTGTGTTTAAACTTCTATGTAAAAAGATCAACCCAAGTGAAAATTCTCTAGAACAAGAAGCAAGTGTTTGTTTCATTATATAATTTATAAGTTCCTCTTACAGAATCAAAATGCCTTCTGCTTTCCTTTTGTGGTGGATTGTATAGCTGAATAAATGAAGCAGTCCAATAGAAGCCAAGCCCATGTTGAGAAGCCACCAAGTCTAAACTGTTCATATTTCTTGAGTCTTTTGACCCACAACCAGAACAAATAAATCAGCCTTGTGTGTTATTGCTGCCTCTATTGTATTGCCTGTGTTTTCATGTGGCAGTGTTGAGAAACCTACCTGCATTTGCCCTTCTTCTTTTTAGACTCCTCTGTGAGCAACTCTTGTGTGCAGGCTTGAACGAGCAAGCCTCTGGGTCTAGTTCTAGGTCTCAAGAGAACTGAGTTCACCTCCTTTCCAGTCCACATTTGCTTAGCTCATATTATTTTCTTTTGCTGATCATTTTCCGATGCAAGTAATTATATATCATACAAATTTTTGATGGAGAAATAGTTGAACTAAGTTGTAAAGTTATCAAGGAAAAAAATGTATTTCCAGGAGGGTTTTTTTTTTGGTTGTTTTTTTTTTTTTTTTTTTTGAGCGTCACTAATTCACAGTGTCCCACAGGATTTTTGTTTGATTGGTTGGTTTTGCACTTCAGTGTGAGAAGCAACAGCCTAAAAAGTAAATTTAAAATCATAGGCTATATCTCTCTTGAGCATATTTTTCTAGCAATACTTTTTCCATTTGTATTATTTTTAAAGCATATCTAACCTTTCCCTAAAACTCCAGATCTATATGTATAAGTTTATACCTCCTTTGAGGTGTTAGTGGGTACCTCATATATACTCAGTACCAAATATAATTTTTGGTTGTTTTCCTTCATTTCTCCCCTCTCCTCCCCTCCCCCATTAGGTGCTGACAATGCCCCTGTGGTCATTTGGGGGGATTTCTGTCTTCCCTCCCCTACACATTTTACCCTTTCAGTCAGCTAGTGGGGGACTGCAGAGTGACTCCCAGTCTTCCCTTATCTATTTCCTACCACCTCCCCACAGGCTTCTCTGCCACAGGCTTCTCTCCACGCAGAGATAAAGTCAGGGCTCTAGCTCCAAGCCCTAAGGCAACCTCTCACCACTCTTGAAATAAAATGTAAATTCCTTGGTCTGCACAGCCCTGCAAAGGCTGGTGTCTGGCTAGCTCTCCTGTCCTGTCTCCTGTCACTTTCCTCTCCTTGGCTGGTCATTTTATTCCTTGAACATTCCCAACTCATCCCCACCTCAGGGCTTTTGTCTTAGCTGGTTTTTGTCTTGAAATTGACCTTTCCTATATTTTCACTGTTTTCTTTGTCTAAAATGTCAACTCTGTGGTAAGAGAGAGTTCACCAAAACATCTTGTCTGTGTTATGCCCTTCCCTGCCATGCTTATCTTCATCCTAGCAGTTTGGGGGATTTTTATTTCTAAGAAGGCCATTACCTGAAGTTCTTATTTAGTTATTTCCTTATTGTGGTTCACCATCCTGGGAGGACAGGAACATCTCTATGCTTTTCCACTGAGATATTCCTTGTGTTTGAATAGCAGGCACTGAACTATATGTTTATGTGTGTATTTAAATATGGCAGGCTCTGAAGTATGAATTTATGACTTAATTGGGGAACAAGGCTATTTAGTCCCATGAGTTTAAACTGCTGAGTCAGAAAAGAATAGTCTAGAATATATATTAAAGGTTTTCGAGGCTCAATTTCTCTGTGTAGTTCTGGCTGTCCTGGAACTCACTTTGTAGACTAGACTGACCTCAAACTCACAAAGAGCCACTTGCCCCTGCCTCCCAACTGCCAGGATTAAAGCCACCATACCCAGTTTAGATATATTTTAGTGATTTTAATCCTGCCAAATCTTCATGACAGTTAGGTGGTCCACAGATGAGGTGATAGACCTATGTCTTTGGGTTATTTTGTTAATTCACAGCGAGGAAAAAATATCAGTTCTGTTCAGTTGGTATTTTTGTCCTGCAGATAGGCACATAGAAAGTGGTCATTAGTTATGCATATCATTTAATTGCAACTTGATGAGAATTTAATTACAACTTGATGTGAATTGTGCCTGAACAACGGGACAATGTGTGCTCCTTGCAGATAAATATGACATCAATAGCAAGCAATCATTAGTATGAGAGAACCTGAACCAAACAAGCAGGAGCCATGCACGTACCACTCTCTCAAGAAAGCAAGCATTACGTTGCAGGATTTGTGTGACAAACAGGAAAATGACTCTCTGTGAAGTTTCTGAATATATAATGATTTTCTAAAAATGATAATGAAAACTTAGTGATTTATTTTGTAACTGTCTTTGTGAGTTGATTTAATAAATTGGGTGTATCTGATGATTCAGCCATGAAGGAAGAGAAAGCACACTGTCTTTTTTCCTCTTGTTATAATTTGCTAATAAATGTCAGTAATTTAGAGCCCCGAGACCCACCTAAATTTAGACAACAATGATTTTTGTCTCACTTATGTCTGAGATCACTCCAGAATCCCTACATTCTTCTTTGTGGTATTCCTTTATATTATTTTCTGTCATTTAATAAATAATGTTTTCCATCATGCTTTTAAGAACTATAGCAACCCTCAAAGTTGACTTTTCCCACTAGCATTTTTCTTGGATTTCTTCTTCACCAGTCTCTTGTGTGCTCTGTACGGTAGTAACTTTATCTTAAGAGTTTTGAGCACCTCCCAAGTTTACTGGCAAATCCCCAAATCTGGGTTGTTTCGTAGTTTCACACATTAAAGCTTTGGTTATATGTGGCCATCACCATTATCCCTTTGCTCAGGTCTCCTGATGAGAACTAGTCAGAGTTGGTGTATTTATCACTGGCTAATTTAGGTCTGACAGAATTAAAGTTCCTTGTTTGTTATATGAACTTAACTTTCTTCTTAATTTTTAGGGGATACGTTTGTCCTGGATGAAATCTTGTTTTTAAATCAGAATGGTTTTAAAATTCTCAGGCAGAATGAGAGGATAGAGTGATTCTTTTTTGCTATATTGCATGTCAGTTGGTCATCAGCTGGCATTTTGGAGACTTCCAGATATCAGTGCAAAGGGAGAGTGATGACCTAGTTGTAAGGGGAGCTCCCTTTGCCCATGGCTTTCTCCCTGGGAGGCCACCATAAGGAATTAAGCCTGGGCTCTCAGCCTGACTTCTTCCTGCCTATAGCAGAGTCCCAGCAGGGTCTCCAAGAAGAGATGGGTAAAGGCTGACTAATTATTCTCCTGGCTCCTCCTTGTGGGGTTTGGTTGCCTTGGGCTGTTGGTGCCTTCGACCTAAGGTCATGGTTCTTCTCCATTAGACTTTCTCCTTTGGGTTCCTTCCTCTCATCTTTTCTCCCAGGAATGGAAACAGTTATGCTGTCACCAGTGCCAAATTAGGGCAGAATCTCTCACAGTTCCCTGCACTGCAAACAGTCACTTGCAGAGAAATCTTCATAGATTATCTTGATTTGAATGCGTTGTCAGTTTTTTGTTGCTTCTGTTTATTGTTTTTTGAATTTTTGATAGTGTCAATGATCTTTTCCCTAAGCACCTCTTATTTACCTTGATAGGGTCTGTGTGGTACACACAAAACTTTTAAAAAAATGGGGCCTAGAAGGCCCCATTGCTTTCTAGGGTTCTACTTTGTGAGATGTACAGAATCTTCTGCCTTATTAAGTATTCAAGTGGCATTTATTTATTGAGTAGCTGCTATAGCCAAGACCTAGTACGCCATCTAAGGTAGGTTGTTGCATATCCTTAATTGTCTGTTTATAGGACACTCTGAGTTCTTGTCACTGGGCCCAACAGAGATGAAGCCTTTTCATATCACCTCAGCCTCACTCATTTGTGGGATTAAACAAGAAAAAAAGACGTATCATTGCCACCATCATCAAGGTCCCATGTTGAGCTGATTTCTGCCACATTGAGGGCTTGGGCCTTGCCTTAATTCTCTTTAAAATCTTAGCACCCCATAGCACATTGCTAGATAGGCAAGGCCTTTCACCCATGTCTCAGTTGAGGTGGTTGGATGACATCACTAGTCACAAATATGTATACACCCAGTTCCCAAACCTCTGTCACTGTTCTTCGTGGCCCGGAACTGAAGAAACACACACCAATCTGGTTTCTGTGTCTCTCCAGCCTACAGTGCTGTAGACCCCAGTACTCCTCAGTCATTGCTAATACTGCTTGATAAGAAAGCGGACGACCACGAAGTCAAGCCTTGTGCCTGTTGTCTGCTCTAGTTCATCCATTGTGTGCCATCTCGTCCCAGCCTTCTCAGTCCTCCCCTAGTCCCGATGCCCATTCCTTCTATATGGTGACCCCTGTAGTTCTCAAGCATAACCATTTCCTGCACTCACAACAGGATGTCTTTTGTGCCTTGATCTCATTGGATGGAAATCCTGTAGAGTATCAAGAAAACCTTGTAGGCAGATGGGAGATTTTAGTTGAGCACAAATTTTCTCTTTATTTTAGGATCAAGAAAAAAAAAACCAGCCAACCAACCATACATACAAATAAACAAAAGACATATCCAATATTTAAGAAGAAACATCCTAAAATTTGGGCAGTTATCTTTTGGAAGTTTTTTCGCTGTAGGGCTCTTGACCACATTTTTGGAGAAGCTACTTTGTGTAGTTGAATTGTACCTGCTACAAACTTGGGCCATATGAAGATTTGCTTGTTTGTTTTTGCATTGCTCTGGATGCCCAAGAGAGTCTCCGTGGGTGAGGAGGGGTATGGCACTCTTGGTATTGTACTGAGGACTAGGTGTGCATGAAGGATCCTGTCCAGTCAAGTCAATCTTCTTTAGCATCAGGAAGTGATGTTGGTATGGGCAGCTCTGAACTTTCTGCTGTGCATGGGAGACATTGTCAATCTGTATTGCAGTAAAAATTCTCTGTTACATTTGCAGGGATGGAGTGGGGACACTGCTCATCAAAATTATTTTAGGTTATTCTATAGGCCATGGGGGCAGAAGAAGAAAATTCATTGCTTTTTTTACCTCATGACTCAGACCTGGCCTCTTTTATTTACTCGGTCCCCTGCACCTTGTTACAGATTGTGTCTGTGTCTGAAGGGGTTTTTGGTTGTCACACTGAGGGACACCACTGGTGTGTGGTGGGTAGAAGGCAGGGGCACACACACATATTCTCTAATACACAGACTAATGTCTCACTGTGAAGACATAGTTAGCACTGAAATGCCAATAGTTCTAAGCTTCACTAACCCAAATCTATACCTTACTTTGTTCAATAGAACTTTCTGTGTTCTAGCCTGGTCTACATACTGAGTTCCAGAATAGCCTGGTCTGCATACTGAGTTCCAGAATAGCCAAGGCTGTATAGAGAGAACCTGTCTCGAAACAACAAAAAACCCAAAAGAACTTTCTGTGTTGATGGAAATGTCCTATATTGACATGATTATATGTGGCTTTAAGTACTTGAAATAAGGCTGAATGTCTAAGGAACTGAATTTTTAATTTAAGCTCAAAATGAACAGGGATGGGAGTTCTAGGAAGCCTTTAGACAATGCAAATCTAGCTATGGTACCCTGCCTAAGCACCTTGGTTCATAAATAATGGATAGAAAAGATTGGCACCTGAGAGAAAGGGGAATTGAAGAGGGAATTTCAAGGAAGCTGGAAGGGATGTGTGTTTTCAAAAACCTGAGAGACGGAAAGCAGTGTGTTTTTAAAACTGTTTTCTTAGAGAGTCTGTGGGTTGGTAATTCAAAACATGCAGACGACATTGACACTGTCTCTGTCTATGATGTCTGGCTCTCCGCCTGAAGACAAATGCTGAAAGATAGAACTACCCACCTAGAATACTCCTGCAGCAATGAGCTAATCACCTCGACATGTGGTGCTTTCTCATCTCACAGTGTGGAGACTTACGGATACTTTAAGTTTTAAAGGAATAAGACTTTCAGTCATGTACCCAGTGCCAAAGTGGAAGCCAGATGGCCTTTGGGATCCAACCTTCAAAGCCGGAGTCCGTCATGCTTGCAGCCACAGTTTTGCCCAAAATAAAGGTGATAATACATAGGCATTATCTCTTGCCACACCAGAAAAAAATACCAAGGAATCTGAAGCTATATTTTAAAGACATTACCAATTTATCTGATCTTTTAAAAATTATATGCATTTATAATGTGCAGCATGTTAAGTTAAATTATGTGTTCATTATAAGGTAGCTAACAAGCTAATCTATTACCTCGTGTATTTTATACTGAGAACTTCCAAGACCACATTACTATTAACTACAGCAATTATACAGTAGATTTCTTCATCTCATTTCTCCTGTCACCTTCATATTCTGTGTTCTTTGATTTTCTGCCCTAACGCCTGCTCACACTCCTGGCACACAGTAGGAGATACCTCGACTGATCCACTTCCCTCATCCCTTCTTATTCCTTCTCAATGGCCCTACATTTAATTTTTTCCTCCTGTTGTTATTCAGCCATCTTTGTTAACCCATTCTGTTTTCCACAAATAAGACTTATTTTAAGTCAAGCAAATGGCATGTAGCAACAGTGCTGAAACTCTGTGAGATGATTGCTCAGTGTCTGTGCTCTTCTTGTCTAGCAAGAGAGACTCTTGACCTCTTTATCTCTTTACCATCCCGATAGAAACTGCCTACACTATATTCCAGCTTTCTTGTGGACCAGAGTCTATGCCTTCTTTCTATCCTAAGGTCAGTTTTCTCTGTTGGGAGCAGCTCTGTACCTCACAGGGGCAGAGCAAATAACCAGTAGCCCACAACAGTATGCAAAAGGCTACCTAAGAGTACTGTAAAGTGCTAACCTGCCAGCAGATGGCATTAGGAGTTATAGGGGCATGAAAAGTTATTATAAATCATTGAGCATCTGAGCTCCTGGGTATCCCTTACCAGAAGAATAAGAAGTCAGGAGGCTGGAAGTGTACAGGAGAGGCACATGTGCTTAGCTAATGATGGACAGGGAAGACCAGTGCTTTTGTTTAGTCACAAAGAAATCAAGAAGTAAAATGTTAAAAACCACATTATCAGTCCATTCCAGGTAATAAGAACAACTGTAGCATCATTAACTTGGGAAGAAGTAGCTGGCTGAATAGCAGTTTTGCTTCAGAAGTCAGTGGGTTATGTCCAGGGCACATTGACAAGACAGTCTGTGGAAATGTTATTATAGGTGTGTTTAGAATATACTCAATATATGCTCTAGAGTCCAAGAGAGTGGCTGAAGCTACAGAAATAAACAAAAGAAACATTTAAGGGTATGGAGTTGTGTAAGACCTCCAATTGAGAGGACATTAGAAGAACGTCGATCCAATAACCTCTGACTGGTTACTAGTGCTAGTTGTAGATTTAGGGTGATGTGCTTATTCTAGGAATAGTCAATGTTAATAATCACCCCCAGGTAATTCTGATCTACTTTGAGAAGAAGCATATTTTAGCAGAGAAAAGTCTCAGAGATGCAAGGAAAATGATTGGTACTCTAACAGGTTAGAGGAAATGGAAGGATTGAAGAATAAGGATTAGATGTGCAGCCTGGTCTAGGATAGGCAGACTTGGGGTAGAGATGGAGTGTAAGCCTGTGAGTAGAGTAACAAGAATGTAGTAACCAACACTTAAAAGTGCACAGCAGATGTGGGGCCCTGGGAACTATTTACACTCCTAAAAATTATGGAAGACCTGAAAGAATTTTAAAGTGAGTTATATCCAGTGTTGTGCTGTTAATTATTCAAACTAAAAGCCCCAGGGCTGGGAGAGATGGCTCCACAGTTAAGAACACTTATTGTTCTGGGGGGGGGGGTCAGGGTTCAATTTCCAGCACCCAAGTGGTAGCACACAGCTCTCTGTGACTCTAGTTCCAGAGGGTTCAGTGCCCTCTTCTGACATCCATGGACGTGGTGCACAGACAAACACCTACACATCTAAATAGGAAGAAAGGTTTAGTTTGGTTTGGTTTGGTTTGAAGTCGGGCGGTAGTGGTACATGTCTTTAATCCCAGCACTCAGGAGGCAGAAGCAGGCAGATCTCTGAGTTTGAGGTCAGCCTGGTCTACAGAGTGAGTTCCAGAACAGTCGGAGCTACACAGAAAAACCCTGTCTCAAAACAAACAAACCAAAAAAAAAACCCACTTTTTTTAAAGGCACTGTTTGTGATACATCCTGATTTTCATGATGTAAACCCCACCACAGACTATTTTGAGCTACGAATAGCTTTCTTTCTTTCTTTTTTTTTTTTTTTTTTTGGTTTTTCGAGACAGGGTTTCTCTGTGGCTTTGGAGCCTGTCCTGGAACTAGCTCTGTAGACCAGGCTGGTCTCGAACTCACAGAGATCCACCTGCCTCTGCCTCCCGAGTGCTGGGATTAAAGGCGTGCGCCACCAACGCCCGGCTTACGAATAGCTTTCTTGCAAACTGGAATAAGCTGGCTCTGACACACCACTGGATAACTACCGGCATTTACCATATGATATTGAAAATTAAAACTTAGACTATTTATTTAACTTAAAATACCATAATTCTTCATATGGTGACAGAAATGGCACATTTTTATGAAAAACTTCTATTTTTGCAAATCCCTTTAAGAATGTGGCACAGGAGAAAACAACTGTAATGCTGCTCCTGCCACTCAAGGCCCAAACGCCACTGTTTATACTCATGAGAGAACAGCCACAAAACATAAATTCCAGCCTGTCATTATTATGGAAACAACTTCATGGACCTCAGAAACTCTCTATGGATCTTGAGACCACGCTGTGACAATTGCTGTTTTACAGAGCAATGGGCCACATTTTATCAATCTCATATTCTGTAAGAATTTGAGTCACCATCTCTCTTATTGTTTTGATATTACTCATACTGCAAAAACAATGTGAAAAACAAACAAAATCCCAGGGTTGAAATAAAGATGAATAGAATCACATCATTTTTCTTGTGTCCCAAATGTTGCTTTTCACAACCCACAGCTCCTCAGAGACCACTCACTGCAGAGGACGAAGCTAAGCAGAAAACTTGGGTTTAGTGTCTGACTTCAGAAAGCAATATCTATAAAACTAAAGTAGAAGCCATGTAATTGGGAGTGATGGAGGCTGAGAGAGCTGAGATAAGCCGCTTGACCACTGGTGAGGGATGCAAGAACCAGAAAAGCGGAAGAAAGAACATTTGAATCAAACCATACTAAAAAGAAGCCCATTATCCGGAAAGATTGTAAGAGCCAGAGGGGCAGCATATCCAATGGGAGACTTCCAGCTATAACGGAAGCTGCACCCATGAAATCTCAGCAATGTGGCTGATTAAACGAGACCTGAACAGTAACAGCACCAGTGGGCATCCCATTGTGATGAAGGATCACATGGTGCTCTAACTCTGGGAGAAAAGCTGCTCTTCCTCGGAGGTGCACATCCTACATAATTTTCCAATCATGAGTGGTCAGACTAAAAAATATACATGCAAGTAACAGTAAACAGACTCAACAGGTTGAATGTATATATTCATTCTCTCTCTCACACACACACATGTAACAATAATAAAGAATAGGAAGCCATGAGTTTGAAAGGGAGCGGGAGGGAGGGGTTGGGAGGGATTGAGGGAGATGAGGGAGGGGGAAATGGTGGAATTCTATTTTAAATAAGTAATAAGCTGGGAGGCAGATGAGTTCAAAGTCAGTTTGGTCTTATATACCAAGTTCCAGGAAAGCCAAGCCTATATAAACAAACAAACAAACAAACTCATTGTCAGAGAAGACACTATCTTTGACTTCTCTTCCAAGAGCAAAATAAGCAAAGCAATAAAGTCCTTGGCAGATACTTTGGAGAGTGTGTCTATAACAGGCATTATAAGTAGTTAATAGCTGCATGAGGACTTTATTACCCTAAGTAGGTCAGAGCAAGTCATTCTTCCGCTGGCTTTGTATTAGCATGAGCAGGTAGAACTGACTTCTCCTTTTTACAGATATGTACACTTCTTTTACAAATGAACATATTTCCATAAGGGACATCAGAGATAACCCTTAAAAAAACAACAAGCTGTGGCCAGGATGACACCCATCCAGATGCCTGATCAATATATCTTCCCTCTTTCTGGCATACGTACTTCTCAACATGGGAACTTTGTGTTCTGAAGGTATTGTACTGTCCTTGCTTCTAGCTGATTCCCAACAGGGGCTTGGTTATCACAGGTTAGGTGTCAAGCCTTTGGCAGTATATTCATTTTTGTCCATCAGTCTCAGTGGCAGGGAAAATTTCAAAAGCCTCAAATCTACTTCTAAAAAACAAAATATTATTAGCAATAGAATTTTAATAATGATGAAACAAAAATAAGAACCAAATTAAAGCAAAAGAGTCACAGCGTACCCCACCTATTCTGAAAAACCCACTTGAGGTACTTTAGCATGTGTCCTATATTATGAGGAAGACAAAATGTTTTATTCAGAACTTACTAACTACCAAGAACCTGTTACGAACTAAAAACTCAGTCTGTCTCATTTAATCCTGGCCACCCAGCAAGGTAAATTATATTATGAACATTTGCCAAGGATGAGGCCCTGAGGGGTGAGAAACCTTGCACACAGCTGCCTAGACAGCAGGAGACACAGGAATGCCAATCCACAGACTTCCCTTCTTCTGACACCGCAGTATCAAATTCCCAAGCCAGTGACAATTGGAGACCTTTGGATGTTAGCTGGTTGTTTCTGATACCAACGTTGTATAATGGACTAATGATGTCAACAAGGAGCGAGAAAATATCTGTGCTATGTGCACTGTTTGTCCTTCTTGTTTTCTCAGTGAAACTCCAAAAACCAAAATAAATGTGAATTCAGAAAATATGCTTAGAATCCTCTGAAACACTGGGTCCAGTTCATGTTCTTTCTGCAAACACATGCTTATCTCTCTATCTTCATGTGGATTTAAATACCAGTGGGTTCCTCATACAGCTTCTATGGCTTTACGCCTACATTTTAATTTTGATTCCCTTTCTCAGGATTGAACACAGAGCCTTGCATACACAAAGCATTTACACTGCCACTAAATTATACCGCCAATTGATTATATTTTTAAAATAAAATAATCATTTACCAATCCCTTGTTTATCCTGGTATTAAAAAGTGAGTTATTCTTCACCCGAAAAACCAGCTACAGCAGAAGCAGTATCTGCAGGAAAGGGTCTTTTAGGGCCTTAGGAGTGGCGTCCTTCTTGTGTGCTGGCTTGCCCTGTGTCTGCTGTCAGTGATTTGTCTTTCGCCAAGGTGGTCAGGCTACTGTGGCTCAAACTCTGAAGTTGTGCTGAAGATGCATGTGTCCTTTGCCACAGTCCTCTGTAATGCTTACTCTTTATGTCACTCATTCTCGTTCCCGGGCTCTCATAGTCTGAGAAAACTGGGAAGATCTCTTGGCTTTATGAAAACTTAGAAACAAAAACTTTTAAAAAAGGAGTATGTTCCCAAAGTCCCCCAAAAGCCCCCACAAAACTGCTCTTCCATTACCATTAGAGCTGGACGCATGTCTCCTTGACACAGAGCAGATGCTTCATAAACACCACTTAAATAGGAAATGATGGCATTTTGATTAATGTCAGTAGAAGTTTCAGAACAGCATTATCACTCGGATTTCCTAGTTCCAGTTCATGTTTGTTTGTTTGTTGCTTGCATGCTGTGCTTTGTGGCCTAAGCTGGTCTCCAGACGACTTTCAGCCGTACTCTCCTGGACAGCTGGGGCCTGTGCCTAGTTTATGGTTTCTATTTTGTGATAATTTTAGATCAGCATTTTGGCAAACATTCTCTCTAATGGGTCAAATAGAGAGAAAACTATAAGTCACCATATAAGGTATCTGTTACAGTTGCTCAACTCTGCAATTGTAGCATGAAAGCAACTGTAGGCAACATGGAAACTTACAGCATCCTTACAATGTTACTTGTAAAAGAAAGTCGTGGGCTGTATTTGTCAGAAGAGCTATGGTTTAGCCCCCCTCTGACTTTTGTGTGTGTATGCTCATGGGTATATGTGTGTGGAAGTCAAAGGTTGATGTTGGGTGTCTTTCAGTTTGTAATGTTTACTTTATGCAATACATATATCCTTTGTTATTATTAATACTGAAGTATGAGAGGTCAAACCCAGGACCTTGCACCTGCTAGGCTGGCACTCTACCAATGAACTATATTCCCAGTTATGGAAGTCCTTCTTAATCCCTTCTCCTTGATTTTTGAGGTTGGGTCTCTCGCTGAACCTAAAGCTCATTGCTTTAGCTAGAATAGCTGGCCAGAAAGCCTCTAGGATCATTTTTGTCTCCATCTTCCTAACTCTGGGGTTACAAGCACACAGTGCTTTTCCCATGGTTCTGGGGATCCGAACCCAGGTCCTCATGCATATACAGCCAGCATTTTACTACCTGAACCATCTCCTGACCCTCCCCTCTGATTGTAACAGTTGAAATTAAATAGACTTCATAGCAAAAGATACTTTGAAAGTCTGCTTCCTGTCCTGAAACAAATGGCTACATGTACAAGTATTTTTAACTAGAAGGTTTGACCTTCATCACTGTTAATGTAAGGCAGTAAATCTGCTGTATAGGAAGGAGGGAGAGATTAAGCACAGTGAGAGCTCTTTTGGTTTCCTCTTGGTGTAGCTATTCTTTTTCTTGGAGTTTGTTATAAGAAGTAGTTGGCAATGAAGGCAATGCACAGTTGTGTACAAACATTCAACACATATTTAAAAATATTAGCAACAAGGCTCAGTAGTGTGTGAACTGAGTGGTCTGTAGCTATAGCTCCGGGGGATATACCACCTTGGGACTCCGTGCGCACACACGTACACATCTCTCTCTTGCTTTCTCTCTCAAAATAGGAATTGGGAATGCCAGTGTTTATAGAAAGTCGTTGTGCTCACATGTGTAAATGACTTGGCACACGGGCCTTTAATTTATTTCTGATCCCTTCTGCTTCTCTCCTTGACTGAGAACAGAAGCAGGAGCTTCTTGTCTCTCAGGAACTCTACAATAAATGAGAACAATACACAGAAAACATATGATTATGAACTTAAGAAAATCAAGTTCAGGGAGTATGACTAAGTATTAGGGACCATTAATAATTCATTTCTTCCCGCCTTTGGAAAATTTCACACATGAAGCCAATGTGTTCTGCGTGTGGGTTTAAAATAACACAGAACTATAGAATCACACCCAGCATTTCCCTGGGCCTGTGACTGAAATTCCAATTATCTCAGATGCATTTTTTAACTATATAGAAGGGTAGGCATAGAGGACATAACTCTTCAGAACTCATTTAGGACTCAGTAAAGGGTGTATTCATTTTACTATGAGTGAGTTGCTACCTGAAGTAAACGACTGTTTAATTCAGTAAGGCAAGGATCTGTGATGAGTGAAAAACGAATCTACCCCCTTTAGCTTTTGTGTTAGTTAAGGCATCAGTAAAACTGGACACAAGCCGTTTCCTTTTGTTCCAGTCTATATCTAAGTGCTAGTAGAGAAAGCTCTGACTCAAATTATAGAAGCCATGGAAGGTGCAATATTACATTAGAGTACTCTGAACATGCCAGCTGAAATGTCTCTCCTAGATCATTTTGTCTCTGCCAACTGGCAGTGACTCATTTTGAGGTTACTGCAGACAGTTACAGGATTAGCAGGCAGAATACAGGGCACACACCCTCCTCTGTGTACTTGCTTTTGTACTCCTGGTACGTCCTGAGCTGACTCTCTCTCACATTACCTGGCAGAAAAACACCTCCATGATACTCTGCTATTGTAAATGATGTAGGTGACATTTTCAGAAGTTGTTTTTATGGTACTGATAAAAACTGTCTCTGTATTCAAAGCTGAGCTGCCTCTCCTGTTACCATCACTCCTCACTACGACTTACAGAGTGATCTTACCGTTATGTCTCAGAAATTAAATGTAAAGATTATTGAGATAGGTGCTCCCTTCCCCGGTGAGTATGTGGTATATATGGGTATAAATACATGTTACGTGGATGTTGAGGCTGGCAAAGATGTCTTTCCTCAGTTGTGCTCCACCTTATTTTTTGAGATAGTATCTTTCATGAAACCAGCAAAGGGCCAGTGGAAATCTAAGCGCAGCTTGGCAAACCAAGCTTAGAGTTACTCACAGGAGAACAGCTGGAGTCTCAGGCACTTATAACATTGAAAAGCCCACACCAGCATGGGTGACAAACTGAGAAAGCAGTGTCTTTGGAGTGCCCAGTGCAACAAGCAGTAGGCAGCTGGATCACAGAGCAGTACACTCCTCAGAAATTGTTTGCTGCTTATATTAACGCAGAAAGGGTTCTCACAAGTGTTATAAGACCTGGTGTTGTTTGTTGTGTGTTGTCGGCTTGGAGTGCCTTCCTCATTCCTCCAGGAGGAAATGCTTTGATGCACAAGAAACAGCTATCCAACAACTGCCACACTTACTCTGGCTATTTCATTCTTTCTATCTCCTCATCCTTGATGTTCCCTGAGCCTTGGGGGCTCATATACAGATGTATAATTGTTTTCTTTCATTTACTGATAAAAATTGGGCACTATTCCATAACAACAACAATGTCTTATTTTCACAGTTCAGCTAGTTAGTATTTATAGTAACTGCCACCCATTGCAAAGAGAGCATCCTTACATGGCCATGGATGACAGCAGTGGCAATCCATAATTAAATACAAAAATATGGACAATGAGGACTACTGAGAACTCAAGAACATTGGCACTGGGTATTGATCCTACTGCACATAGTGGCTTTGTGGGAGCCTAGACTGTTTAGATGCTCACCTTACTAGACCTTGGGCAGGGAACCCTGACTGCTCTTTGGGCTGATGGGGGAGGGGGAGTGCTCTTCATCCATATTAACAAAACAACAGCAATAGTCTCCCCATTGCTCCCTCTAGTCTCCTCAGGCACAGGCTTTTGCCCCAGTTAATGGTACCAAATGTGGGTTCCCTCTTTTGGAAGGCTTCAACCCAAAGTGGTTGATTGCTCCCATAACAGTTGTGTCTGTGTTGTGCCTCAAGTGTTGACAATGTAACATGAAAGATGCATAACTACACAATGGCAAGCCTTCCCCAGTATCCTGCCTTCCTGCAGTAGAAAAGCCAGCCAGCAGGAAGGGAACTTCCAGTTTAGCTCTAGCTTGATTTTTCCATGCCCTGCAAACAAAGAAATTAACATCCTCAGTAGCAGGGCCTCACCATCTAGTTCTAGTTTGTAACCAACAGCAATAGCAATAATTGTTTTAGAACACCTCATGCACCTCCCTTTCCAATCATGAATAGGAGGTTAACCCATCCTTAGCACTGAGGTTTTCTTTCAATAACTTGTCTTCTTACTGTGTCTTTTTCCAACCAAGTCTTTAATGCTGTTCCTACCTCCTATTCTTCCATAGGCTTTTCCAGGACAGTACAAACCCTTTTGAAAGTTAGCATTATATAATAAAACCTTTTTACAGAGGCTAGACAGACTTCTGAGAGTCCACTACCACCCATTACAAGCAGGTACCTTTGGTCTTAAAAACTCAGCAGCTGAAGAGCTACTAAAAGGAAAAATGAACAAGGTCTAATACAGCATGAACAAATCTCATTGTGTGTATCAGTTGTTAAGCACTGGGTGTTGTGGTGTGGGTAGGAGTCGCCATTTAGTTTGTGTGTATCAGTTAAGCACTGGGTGTTGTGGTGTGGGTAGGAGTCGCTAATTTAGTTTCTTTAATCATCTCAACCATGCAGTTTATTTATCTTAGGACACTACGTGGCTGCTACACATCTTCCGGCCCCTGAGAAGCTTAGAGAAAAAATCCTGGTCTGGAAAACCAGCCTCTATTCTTTTTTCTTTTTTTTTTAAGATTTATTTATTTATTATGTATACAACATTCTGCCTCGATGTATGCCCGCACACCAGAGGAGGCCAGATCTCAGTATAGATGGTTGTGAGCCACCATACGGTTGCTGGGACTTGAACTCAGGACCTCTGGAAGAGCAGCCAGTGCTCTTAACCTCTGAGCCATCTCTCCAGCCCCCACCAGCCTCTATTCTTAAACTCCATCACACTCTGGGGCACAGATGTCCTCCCTAAGGTAAGTTTCACCTTTGTCACCTATACTTCTGTCTCCTAATATTTTTCCTCCTACCCAAGTCTCTGGAGAACTGTTTGAGACTCCTCCTCCTCCTGCTGCTCCTCCTCTTTCTTCCTTACCCTTCCCTCTCTTCTCCTCCTCCTCCTCTTCTTCTTTTGGTTTTTCAAGACAGGGTTTTCCTGTGTAACAGTCCTAGCTATCTTGGAGCTCACTTTGTAGCCCAGTCTGGTCTTAAATTTATAGAGATCCGCCTACCTCTGCCTTCCAAGTGCTGGGATTAAAGGCGTGCGCCACCACTCAGCCCACTACTGCCTGGCCTATAGTCATATGCACTGAATTTGGTTTCCTGTCAACTTTCTCCATAGGGACTCTGGCTAAATGTAACACATCTGCATTCAAGTGCGTCAGACAGAACATATTCTTTCTCTCTCTCTCTCTCTCTCTCTCTCTCTCTCTCTCTCTCTCTCTCTCCATTCCTTTTTGCATGCTTCTTACATTCTTGATTACATGGTAGCCTCTTATAAACACTCAGCAAAGCCACAGACCTGCTCCAAGGCCCCGAGTTCTTTTTTTAAGACTCCTGTGAACACACATATCCAGCATGGTGAGCTGGCCATCAAACACTGTCACATGCCCTGTCCTTCCTCTGTGGCCGTCTAATCTTAGATATTCATGGGGACACTGGAAAGCAATAACCAGACCATCAAGGACTGATTTCCTCATTCTGCCTTAGAATTCCAGCCTCATTAAGGCCCCATCTTCATTCTAAATTATTGATTTTTCTTTCCTCCATATTATAGGTCTGATCTGAGGGGTATCTTTTATCACTTTTCACTTCCCATCAGTTCTAAGTTTGTATATTTCAGGGAGGGCTCATATTTATTCTTTGGAATCTCATACATGCAAACAATATATTCTGATTATATTCACCCCCTCCCCTTAACTCCTCTATCTACCCTTACCCTATCCCCTCCCAACTTCAGGACTTTTTTAGTAACCCGAGTCCAGTTTGTGATGCCCATGTGCTCATGAGTGTGGGGCCATCCACTGGAATGTGACCAACCTACCAGGGGCTATCCCCCTAAAGAAAACTGACTCTCTTCTCCCTGAAGTCCACTGTTAGTCACTACTCAGCTGTGGTGGGAGCTCTTGAGCTTGTCCCTTATCTGTGCAGGAGTGAACACTAACTGGTTCCTGAGTGCAGTCCCCCTTCATGTCCAGAGGGCATTGTTTTGCTCTGTAGTAATCCCTGAACCCTGAGGATCCCGTTTGTGGCTGAGCACTTCATAGATTCTTATTTCCTTCACTTCAACCAGATGTGAGCTTCTGCATTAGTCACCATCAACTGCACAAATTCGCTCGTGAGCTGAGAGCTACACTCACCTGTGAGCAGAAGGATATGAATTTAGAGTGTTCGATTAGTGAAGTAACACTAGTACTCACTGCTAGGCCTAAGAGTTTAAGAATCATGAGGTTTTGCCTAGAATTAAAGACCAGGTATTTCCTCCTGTGGAGCAAACTTTAAATCCAATCAGAAAGCAGTTGAGGAAATGGAAACATGGCTCAGCAGTTAAGAGCACTTGCTGTTCTTACAGAGGACCCAGGTTCGATTCCCATCACCCACATATCAGCTTATAACTATCCATAATTCTAATTCTAGGAGATTGTACACCCTCTTTGACCTTCCTGGTCATTAGGCATGCAGATAGTGCACAGACCTACATTTGTGGTACATTGTAAAACATTCATACAGAGATAAGAAAATAAATAAATTAAAACAAATTTTAAAGAAAGCAGTTGGCTACCCTCATGATATTTGTTACACTGGTATCTCCATGGGCACATCTTGCCACAACAGTCATTGCTACAGCAACAATGTGGTTCATGGCAGGTGAGGTTGTTGGTGACTTTCCCCTCCAGTAGCCTTCATAACACCTTCCGGTACTGTGAAAGCTAGCCAGTATGGAGCAAGTTTGTAGAGAGCCCTTAACACAGATCTAAATAGCACTCTTCTTCACGCTCCACAACCCTAAGAAACAGCAAACCAACACTGCTATTTCATCCTCCCTGTCCCACTCTTCCTGCCATATCAGAGGTCACACGGGAGACAGCATCTGTGTGTCTTTTTTCTGCTGTCATCCTTCCTTTGTGCAGATAAGGTATTTCTGGGCAAGCAGCTCAGCCTCCTCCAAATGTGGCCACATCACTGCCTCCATAATCTTCCTACTGTTGGCCTATACATGCAACTTTCAGGCATTCAGTATGCTCCTCAGCCCAGCAGCCATTCTGGGGGCATCCTCATGCTCACATGGTGAGCTCCATTCATTAAGGAGGTATGCCACCCCTTATTGCTCAGAGGAAGACAGGCACCCAGGACTATTCCCAAGGATGCTCTACTCTGACAGCTCAGCCTTGATTACATATATTTTACACACAACAGAGGCCACACAACTGCTACGATAACGATATGCCACTGTGACATAACATACCACTTGGGAAAGGTGCCATATTGGAATTGTCTCTGAGGAGGCTTCAACTGAGAAGGCTTAACCTCAGTTTTATGTCCTGTTATCCACAGCACAGGCCATGCACAGGTCCTCTCAGACTCATCTTTGGGTCTGTTAATCCCCATTGGGTACCAGTTGTATTGCATTACTTCTCCTGGGGAGTCTATTTCTATTGACCCAGATAGAACAACAAACAAGGAAACTATTCTATCCTAGACGAGCTTGCCGAGTCAGTGAAGTCACTGGGGTTGCTTTAGGAGCATGGGAAACTCGGGCAGATGTATCAGCTAAAAGTGGACCCTATCATGGGTGAGGGCTCAAGAAAGCTGAGTCCCTGGAGTTCCCTGGACAACTTGTAGCAGGCAACTGCACTGCTGGAGAATTCCATCTTTCCCAGTAATTTTACATGGCTTAAATAACACCAGGGAAGGACCTTGTGAGTTTCCTAAGTGTTGAGTGTTCCATGAACCACCAAACCCTTCCTGATATCCCTCCCCAGCTTTCATCCCTTTAGAAAGGAATGTTTCTATTGGAGGAAACAATTACACAGAATAGCTGTGATCAAAATATACAATTTGAACCTGATTTTTTTAAAAGGAAAAAAACAGAGATATAATGCTAATTATAAAGGTGAAAACTCAGAAGCATTATTATCAACTAAAATCAGGTGTAGAAGCAAAGAATGAAAAGACAGCAAACAGACGTATGCTGAACTTACTAGTGTTCAGTAGTAAGTAGATAACATAATGTAAGATATAACCTATAATCCTAAACTGGGCATGATGCTGCATGCCTCTAATCCCAGCTCTCAAGAGGCAGAAGCAGGCAGATCTCTGAGTTTGAGATCAGCCTGGTCTACAGAGTGAGTTCCAGGACTGTGAGGGCTACTTAGAGAGACCCTGCCTCAAGAAAACAAGTTGCAAACAAAACACTTCACGGTTAGCACTAGAAATATACCCAGAAATCAACCATAGCTCACCTGGTAAAAGTTAAAAACACCACCACCAATGATAATAAGGAGGTAATAAAAATAAAACATAGCATAAAATATCATATAATTAATTCAATCATTTTTAAGTTTCTACTTAAAAAGTTCCTACTGTGTGCCAGGCATAGTTATAGGTATTGACCTACTTAATCCTCATGATAATTACTGAATGTTAACTGAGCCATAGATGAGAAGGTGGAGCCACAGCAAGACTTTGAGACTTACTTCCCAGTCTTCCAGCTCGAATCCAAGCAGCAGAGTGCCACTGATTGCGTTCATAACCACCATACAACACAACCTTATATACAGCTGTAGCAGCATTCAGACAAACACTTATTGTCCAAAGTACATCATTTAGTAAAAAAATAGAATGAAAATAGATGAATTGAGCAATGTTCTGAAGAAGTTAAAATCATGGCAGTAATATAAGCCTAGGGAAGACAGAACAAAGTGATTAATACAAGTAAAAACAGATCCAGTGAGAGTGAGGAAGAATGATAGAACTTTAGGTCATCTAATTCGAAAGGAAGGAAAAAAAGCAAGAAAAACAGAATAAGAAATGCCAATGAGGAAGTGATGCAAAACTCAAAAGGGGGCTGCTCACCTGGACGGTGGGCAGCCTGGGCATAGCAATCAGAGAGTGTGGGTGGTGGAGGCAGACACTCAACGCTACCCTAGGCTACATAATGAAACTCTATCTCAAAAAAGAAGAGTCCTATAAGATGCTCCTGGTTAACCATATTCATAAGTTCTAGAATATGAATAAAAACAGAACAGTGTTTTAGGGAAACTGACCTCAGGAAATAATATAGATTCACCAATTTCAATAAATTAAAAAATATGAGCCACTTCTCCAAACAACAACTCCAGATGTTTACATGGGGGCAATTTTATTAAACTTCTGAGCAGCGAAATTTTCAGTTCTATTTAAAACTGAAAGAAAGTAAGCCTGGAAGCCCCTTTTGTGTGACTGTGGTGACATGGTTAGCGAGTCTCAACGAAGATTGTGCAAGAACAGGAAAATGTTAGGAACGAACACTATACCATTACCAGGTAGGGCTTATTCTAGGAACTCTAAAATTGCCCAAATAATTTTCTACATTAATGGAAAAAGAACATGATCATTTTTATAGATGTTTAAAAGGCACTTCACAGATACAAAACTGCTTTTCGTAAAAAGCTTAAGATTTTGGGGGGTTGGAAGAGAAAGAAAGTGAGAATCCTGCCCAAAACAAGCATCACTGAACATTGACAAGAAACATTCAACATAAGAATGTTCAAATTAGCATTTTTCTCCCCTTTTCTTAGAAGTCTCGTGGACACAATTTAGGAAAGAGAGGAGCAGATACACAACCCCAATGCTACAAGACACCTGAAACTTAAGTTGCATAAATGTTCGAAGAAGCATGCCAAGCACAGTGAAGTAAGATGAGGGCCGACTTGGGCCTGCTGAGGCAGAGAGGGTGCCCTGCTCTGCAGGTATGAGCCAAGTTGGCAGTACAGTTCAGTGGAGAGCTTAGGAGCAAATTTCTAAGTTTGAAAATAAAACAATATTAATTACTTCAATACATAGCAATTAAAACTGTAGGGCAATGTAATTTGAAGTCAAAACATAAAGATAAACTGAGCCAAGAGTGGTGACTCTTAGTCAACAGGTTTATCATCTTAGTTTTCACAGAGCTTCTACATCAAACAGCCAGAGAAGGAGAGAGAAGTGGGCAAAGAGTGGCTGCCGTTTCACAGAAAGGAGCACAGTGGCTTGGTTTTTAGCTTTCTTTGTGGTGGTTTTGATGAACTTTGGGCCTGGTGAGCTCTTTATCAGCTAGTCCACAGAAGGCTCTTCAACCTGAAATGATGCTTAACCTCATTCAAAATAAAAGAAACAGAAATCAAAACTGCACCGAGCTACAATTTTCCTGGGAATAAACAGTCCGAGTTCTAAATGTTACAATAACATTTCCTGGTGAAGCTGAGGAAAAACATGCGCTAAGACACATTGTTGGTGGAAAAATGAAATATTTATGGAGAACAGTTATGGACGTAGAAGCTAAACACAGTCTCCTGCATGCCTGTAACCTCAGTGATGCTGGGGACAGAGCAGGACGGTCCCTGGGGCTGGCTGGCTACTAGCCTAGCCAAAATTCATGAGCTTAAGGTTCAGGGAGAGACTTGCTTCAGAGGAGTAAGACAGAGTGATAGAGAGGATCCCCAGTGCTTTCTGGGGCCTCTGCATGTGTATGCAGGTGATCACACACACTTGCACACAATCGTACATGCAGCACACACATGCACAAGCTAACTACTCAGTACTACCCTATTAAATCAATGGAATATTATGCCATAATGAAAGAATATGACCATTCTCTCATACTTTAATATGTAAAATTTTTCCAGATATAGTATAAAGTAAAAAATATAAGATACAGAGGAATGTGTATATGTTACAGCTTTTATTTGGCATTAACCCTATATATTGGTATTATAAATAAACATCATTTTATTGAAGGTTAAGAAACAAAAACTAATGATAGCACTTGTCTCTCGGGAGAGGTACTGAGTGGAAAAACCGACTTGTAGGGTATGTATGTATATGCTGCCAACCAAAATATTAGTTCTAAAATAACTATTTTAAATTATATGTATATATCCCACCTCATTAAGGAATAAAGAGCTCCTGATTTTTCCAAAGAATCATGAATATATGGAGTACTTGAGTTATAAAAGATCTCTAGATTTTTGTTAAGTGTTCAGTTCTTTAGAAAATCTTTCAGATTTACTTATTTTATTATTTTATACACATTAGTATTTTGCCTACATGTATGTCTGTGCACCACATATGTGTTTTGCCTGGTACAGGTCAGAAGAGGGCTTCGGATCCCTAGAATAGGAGTAACAGGTTGTGGGTGCTCTCAAACCCAGGTTCTCTGTGCTGTGCTCTCTTAACTGATGAGCCGTTGCTCCAGCCCAAGTGGTCTGCTTTTTTTTTTTCTGTATTTTGGATTTTGGGGGTTTTGTTTGTTTGTTTGAAGACACATTTATCTGTTTAGCTCTGCCTGGCTTATGCTCTGTAGACCAGGCTGACCTTGAACTCTCCTGCCTCTCTCTCCTGAGCACTGGGGTTAAAGGCGTGCCCCACCATGCCTGACTTAAGTGTTCAGATTTTTAAAAGTAAATGTTTTTGTTTTTTTTTTTTTAGCAGTTCTCTCTGGTGTAGATTATTAATTGCTTAAAGCTTGCCTTTTTCTTGATGGCAGGCTTTGGGCCAAGCTGTAGATTGTAGATGGAACTGTCTCGACTAGGCCTGAACTGTTGTAATTCCAGCTTCCTTCCCTGTCTTTACTGTCAGTAAGTTGGAGAGGTTCATTGAGAAGTAAAGCTACTTACTTACCAAGTATTCCCAAATGGACAAGTGTTTCTGTAAATAATGGCACATTTCCCGTTCACTTCTGGAAGTCCCAAGACAGTAAAATGGGGTCTGAGATGTGGTCCACGGTGTCAAGCTCAAGAAAGCTGCTTAAGCTCCAAGCATCTGTTGTCTGAGTTTCTGTCCTGCCTGGTTCCTGCAGTCATTAAGTCCCAAAGAAATCACACAGAAGTCTACACTTGTTATAAACTGATTGGCCTAGTATCTCAGGCTTCTTATTAACTCTTACAACTTATATTAGCCCATTATTCTTATCTGTGTTAGCCACATGGCTCGGTACCTTTTTCAGAGAGGCAGTCACATCTTGCTTCTTCTGTGGCTGGGTCAGGACTGCAGAGGAATGGGCTTCCTTCTTCCCAGAATTCTCCTGTTCTACTTCCTCTAGAAGCAGACCTGCCTCTACTTCCTGTCTGGTTGTCCCGCCTACACTTCCTGCCTGGCTACTGGCCAATCAGTGTTTATTTAAAATATAATTGACAGAATATAGACATTTGTCCCACACCAAGCATTCTCTCTTGATCCTCCCTCACTATCAGCACTCATCTTAGATCCTTGCGGTAGTGAATGTGCTGGATAGCCAGTTAGCTGCTTTTCCTCAGTAGACCACCTTCATTTTGTTTACTTTTCATTACTTCAGTCAATTATTCATACAAATCACCCTTTAATCTTGATCAAATATATGTTAAACAGTAGCCCGAGACTAAAACTGCTATGGCCTCTAAAGTTCCTTTCAACTGGGACCTCTGACTATGGAACTCATCAATAAAGCAGGTCTTCCCACCTAGAAACTCCCCTAGCAATAAACCCAGGTGTCTGAGCCTGTTGTTCTTGCCTCCTCTGCTGCCCTTGCTCTGTCTCACACCATTTGGCACATGTGGCCTTTTGGCAGACGTCTGCTTTTCTTTATTTTTCTTTTTTCACCTAGCTGTCCCATATCAAAACAGTAGTTTAGCCACACACAAAAATCCATCAAGCCATTTGGTTTATGAAATCAGCCACGCTGATTAACAACTGTTGCAGAAGTAGTGAAGAATATGGGGCTGTTTGGGAGGGAGGAAATAAAAGACTATTTTATTTAAAACAATTTGAAAAGTGTTGACTTCCTCTTTTGATCTATACTCTAGTTCCCTCCTGGGGGGTCCAGGTGTCAGTAATGCAACTCTCCCCCTCTAAATTAACCTTGTGATATTTATTGGAATGTTCAAACTAGAAACTGCCCAGTTACCCAGCATTCCCCTCCGAGCTCCTGGCCCCTGTCCTCAACCCTGATGCTCTGAGACCCCTTGGGAAGGGAAGTCAGTCCTGCTGTACAGTAGGGCCTTGCACATGTGCTGATACTTGGCAGCTTTAGTAACAAATGAAACAGTGAAATAACAACAAGATGGAGTGTGCTTTCTGTAACCCTTGCTTTCCGGGATACACAGACGATAAGGAAACTGGGTGGTGCAGGAGACCTGGGAGGCAGCAGACACGCGTGCTCTGCTGGAGCTCATGCCAACTTCTGAGGGGCAGGCTGTTTCCTCAGTTACCCTGCTCTGCTCGGCTGTTTGCTGGTTCCGCCAGATTTCCCTATTCTTTTTTCTTGATTGATTAGGGAGCCATGTAGTTCAAGTTGGAGAACCTGCTCCTTTCTCAACACTGAAAGCTATGTTATGTAGTTTGTATATACTTGTGTCTCACCTCAATCTCTAGTAATAAAATGGGAAGTGAAACTAAGAGAAATGTGTAAACAGGAACAGAGGACCAGTTATGCACTGCTAGGTTTTATGTTTAAGCCTTCCAACCACACTTTGATGGATAGACACCATTATTATTATTATCCCTATTTTATAGGCAAGTAAAAGTGAGGCAAAGAGAATCCAAGTGTACCCTTGAGATGGGAGAGCTAGGATCCAGCTACCATGCAGTATTACTGCAAACTGGAACAATACTCTAATAAACCGCATCCAAACCAACCCTTGCTAGTCAGCCCTGGACTAGCACTTAAGACTGAAGCAGAAGGATTTCTGTGAGTTTGAGTTCCAGGCCAGCAGGGGTTATTACATAGACAGGATCTGTTCCAACAACAAAAACACTAATTCCGTGTTAAGAAGAAATCTCTAAGGGTCAGAGAATGAAGTGTTTTGCCTTGATTTTTGTATGAGTTCTGGTGGGTTTTCTTGCCAAGGTTTTAACTCCAAGATTATTGCAAGCAACATGTTCTTTTAGGACTTGGCCTTTATCCCAAGGGCTTGGTTGTTTTTCCATATACTGTGTCTAGGAAGATTTGCCTGTTCCCGTCCCAGATTTACACACATGGCCTTGGACACAGCTAAAACCCTGTTGCTCAAGTTTCCACCTAGCTTGGTCCAGCTAGTGTTTATTGTTCTCCTTGACGAAACGCTGCCCTGTGCAAAAAGGACAAACCAAAATGATAAGGGTTGGTTCCTGCCCCTACCGCCCCTACCCGCTACCCCACCAAAGAAAAACAATCCCCCACAATCCTGGTAGGAAGGCAAGCTATTTACAAAAGAACAATTAACCCACAATGGAGCTGTTGGTGACCAGAGCCCCTGGGAGCTTTCTGGCCCTGGCTGGGGCAGGCATGCCCCTCCCCCACGACCCACCAAGGCTTGTGCAGGCCTCTTTCAGCTAGCCCTCTCTCCTGCTTTTCCTACCAGCTCACCACTATTAACTTCTGCTTCTCAAATCTAATTTCTGAAGTATAGCCTTCAATCCAACTAATCTGATTTCTTTAGTGACAGGGTTTTTCTGCATCTTGAGTTTCCTAGCTCTTCATATCTTTGTAATTTAAGAAAAACTGAAGCCAAGTTACCCATCGGAAGAGACATGGGCCCTGGTTGTAGCTTAGCTGTCAATTGGCTCTCTTGTTGAGGAGACAGTTCTGTTGGAGAGGAAGCCCCACATGAGGCAGGAAATGACAGTCTGTCCTTTAGTTATGTCAAGGAGAGCACCAAGGAGCTGAATCCCTGGCCTGTGAGGGTCACCCTCAGTATTTGGGAATTGGAAGGGTAAGCAAATGTTTTCAGTGTCCAGAACTGAGTTGTCAAGGTTACTGTGGTGCAAACAGAATATATGGTGTCAATGTGTCCTGGTGTCTGGGCTCAAGTGGCCTTTCTTGGCATCTATAAAAAAATACAGGGCCTGTTGTAATCTCCTCTGCTGATACTGGGGGTGCTCTTTCAGCAGTTTAGTGAAATGTCTCGTTCTGTTTCCATTTTGTGGTCATTGCTTTGAAACTAAGCTGAGCCTGCATTTTCTGGACCTTTGCCCAGAGTGCTCCGCTCCTGAGTTTGAAACTGACCTACAGTGCCCTGATTCATTAGTCCCACCCAAGGAAGCAGCAGAAACTCCGCGGGAATGCAGAGGGCTTTCAAATTTCTTTTATAGGTGGTACTAAAAGCACAAAGACATACCTACATCTCTCCCTCTAAAAACAAATCATTATGATGAAAGTGAAAAAAGGGTTCAAATGAGCACTTTGTTCTGTAACCTAGCTGGAGCTGCAGCGTGGGTGTGACGTAGTAAATGATGACTGGATTTTCAAAGGTCTCAATGTTAGACTAGTACCAAGCTTTTCTTCTTTTAGATAGACTCTTCATGGATATACAGTACAGAATCCTGTACATTCATTTATACAGAAACTGTTCCATCTTTGAGAATGTCCTTTTTTTATAAGTGGACATTAGTCTAATTTATCTGCAGACTCTTTATCTGGCTTCAAAACTCAATGCCTTGTCATTAGTGAACTTCTCGCAGGAGTTTTAGTCAAGTCTGGGCGCACAATGGTTGAATTGGTCGCCATTATATTTGTTTAACTGCTGTAAAGTAACTTTGCAACAATGGCTTCTTGCGCTTAAATAGGCCTGCAGTGCATCAGAGCCCTCTCGGTCAGGCAGAGAGCTCTCTCCGGTGCCTCCTCTGACAGACAGTTCTGCTGATGTGAGTATTCAGAAAGAAGAGCAGATGATGGATTTGTGAGGAAATCGGAGAAATCCTTTTAACAAATTTCTTTGTCATAGTGTCACAAGATTAATTATGCTCATGTGAGAACAACTTTCTTATTGGCTGAAAAGAGACATTATCTTTCTGACTCTGATGGAAGACTTTCAGAGAAAGGGACTTAAAGATCTCTGCTAATCTGAACTCTTTGTTGTCTTTGAGGACTCTTTGGAGACACTTGGATTGCATCGTGACATTGTGATGGTCAGGAAGTCACTCTGTTTCAGGCAGCCCCTCCTGCTCTTCCTCTCCTGCAGTCCTCCAGGTCTGACTGCCTGAGTTTGTGCGTCAGCTTTGGAAATGCCCTAGCCATAGGAGACCGCTTGTTCCCAGCCAGCAGTGCATCCTATAGTAGAAGAGACATTGTGTGCTACTAAAAACTGACAGCAGATCAAACGCACAATTTTGAATAAAGCAGATAATTTTGTGACTTAAGATATCTGTTTTAAAATTCAATTTTTAATTTTAATCCAGTTGAAACAGGTTCAATATTGAAGATATATACATTCCTCACAGGCACTCTGAGCACAACTTCTACTCAGAATCACCTTTGACATTTAGAGATAGAATGCAGGGGAGTAAGACAAATACAGTTAAGTTTTGTCAAATGAATTTCTTTTTCAGATATCTGAACCTCAAATTTCAAAAACAAAATAGTCATTTTAGTTAAAAACAAACAGCAACAAAACCCCAAAACTCTGCTTTTTTTTTTTTTTTTTTTTT
>NC_022020.1:4022988-4031796 GCF_000317375.1 Microtus ochrogaster
TCTTGAACTCACAGAGATCCGCCTGCCTCCTTTTCCCTAGTGCTGGGATTAAAGGTGTGTGCCACCACTGCCTGACTGTACTCTGCCTCTTAAATGATGCATACTAGCTGACTCAAGGTCTATTGAACAGAAAGAAATGAAACAATGTCTTTGGGGACATACTTAGTAGAAGGTTACTTGTCTCTAGACTATTGTCAGATTTCTATAAAAGAAGAAGTCTGTTCCTGCTGGGTGAATTATCACTTCTAGAACTTGTCATTGCAAACTGCCATTTTGTTTTTTACATAAAGGAAAGCTTGCATCTGCAGCAAAACCAGTTTCATTTCTTGGCTTAGTCCACTATAATCATCCATTTTTCTCTTCCATCCAAGTACTTACATAGGTAGTTGAGTGTTCCCAACACTCAAATGTTTAGCATGCGTAGGCACACACACAACTAGGATTATGTACAAGAATATTCAGTAATAGCACAGTGTCTATTGTTTTAGTGACTCTTAGTATAGGACACCAGTCTGATGGGGGAGAGTCTTTTGTGTTAATTTCATTGGTTAAATAAAGAGACTGCCTTGGCCCTTTGATAGGACAGAAAATTAGGTAGGCAGAGTAAGCAGAACAGAATGCTGGGAGAAAGAAGCCGAGTCAGGCAGTCGCCATGATTCTCCCACTCCAGACAGACGCAGGTTAAGATCTTTCCTGGTAAGCCACCTTGTGGTGTTACACACATTATTAGAAATGGGTTAAAGCAAGATGTGAGAATTAGCCAATAAGAGGCTGGAACTAATGGGCCAGGCAGTGTTCAAAAGAATACAGTTTCCGTGTAATTATTTCAGGTAAAGCTAGCCGGGTGGCGGGACACAGCCCGCTGCTCCACACTACTACAGAGTGGCCATTCCTCATACTGCAGAGTGGCGCTCACATCTTGCTTTAACCCATTTCTAATAATGTGTGGTTAAATTTTATTTAACCAATGAAATTAAAACAAAACAGAAGACTCTCCCCCATCACCAGGTCATATGTTTTTCTACTAGGTTTGAGATTAGATTTTCAGTAACTTACTGCTTTAGACATTTCTACCATGCCTTTTCTGGAGCCCCAGTAGTTTTAAGTACAAATTAGCTATCTTGTTACACAGGAAACAGTCATTAAGATAGATTTTAATATCATCTAATATTAGTAATAGTTTTGTAGTTAATTATAACATTCTTATGTTCAGATTCGGGGTGTGTGTATGTGTGTGTGTGTGTGTGTGTGTGTGTGTGTGTGTGTGTAGAACAAAGATCATGTCTGGTGTCTTTTTATATTGTTCTCCACCATTCTTTTGAGATAGGGTCTCATAGAACCTGGAGTTGACCAATTGGCTAGTCCCAGGAGATCCGCCTGTCTCCGTCCCTGCTATCCTAGGATTACAGAGCTGTGAATCTAACACAGAAAAGCCTGGCTTCTTTTTTTTTTAATTTTAATTTATTTATTTATTGAGGATGTCTGCCCCCTCCCCGCCACCGCCTCCCATTTCCCTCCCCCTCCCCCGATTAAGTCCCTCTCCCTCATCAGCTTGAAGAGCCATCAGGGTTCCCTGACCTGTGGGAAGTCCAAGGACCGCCCACCTCCATCCAGGTTTAGTAAGTTGAGCATCCAAACCGCCCAGGCCCCCCCAAAGCCAGCACATGCAGTAGGATCAAAAACCCATTGCCCTTGTTCTTGAGTTCTCTGTAGTCCTCATTGTCCGCTATGTTCAGCAAGTCCGGTTTTATCCCATGCTTTTTCAGACTCAGGCCAGCTGGCCTTGGTGAATTCCCGAAAGAACATCCCCATTGTCTCAGAATGTGGGTGTACCCCTCGCAGTCCTGAGTTCCTTGCTCGTGCTCCCCCTCCTTCTGCTCCTGATTTGGACCTTGAGATTTCTGTCCGGTGCTCCAATTTGGGTCTCTGTCTCTGTCTCCTTTCATCGCCTGATGAAGGTTAATATTCAGGGGGATGCCTATATGTTTGTCTTTGGATTCACCTTCTTATTTAGCTTCTCTAGGATTGCAAATTATAAGCTCACTGTCCTTTAATTATGAAAGCCTGGCTTCTTATGTCAGTGCTAAGAATCTGAACTTGGGTCTTCATGCTTGTAGCTGACACTCCACTGAGCCGTTTTCCCAGTCCAGAGAGTGTTTACATAGCCAAGATCAATTGAGAAGTTTTTGTTTTCTTGTTTGTTTGCCTTTGAGATAAACTCATGCTGTGTTGCTCCAGCTGCCTTGGATCTCCTCCAGCTTCAGCCTCCCCAGAAACTGGGTAGTGTCACCTGGATGCCTGTCTAGGTGCCTTACTTCACATCTGATAGCAATAATTAGGTTAATAAACTTCAGCACTTGAGTTTTGAAAAATATCAGAACTTTAATTATTTTCCATTCTAGTTTTGGATGTTTGAAGATAATAAACCAAAGTGATAATTTTCATGAAATAGCCACAACTTTTTAAAATTTAATTGCAAAAAAAGTGAAAGTCCAGGGGTCAATGGCTGCACTCCCCCTCTCCCCATTCCTTTTTCAAGAGGGGACGTGATGGTTCTATAAAGGAAAAACACCCCATTATATTCCTCTTGTACTGTCCTTTAGCTGACCTTTGAGAGGACTGCAGTGAAAACTGAAGATAATTCATCTGGATGACATAGAACATGTGAAGAAGAGACAGTTTATTAATTAATAAAAATACAGCCAGTTAGAGAAAATGTTTCTCTTTGTCTTCCTGACCCTGCTTTCAAAAGCCAGTGGTCAATTCCTTGCCCACCAGCTGAACAGACTCAATAGAGGAGCACTTGGGTTTTTTCCTTTCTAAACCCTTGCTGAGTTTTTGCCACTACATAAAAGTGGTCATTTGTACCTAAAATACCTTACGCCATTAATCTTGGTGATGGTGTCCTCATGTCCCTGTGATAAGCAGGACATTGCATTTTTAAGATGGGTGTATAATGTGTTATGAGTGGGGAAGGTAATTTAATAATTTGTAAAGTGGACTGTTTAATAATGAATACCTAATTGAAATATCAGTAATTGGTGTGTCTTAAATTTAGGACAGTGTGCTTTATTTTATGTTACTCAGTAGTATATAATACCTTCAGCATGAGAGGAACGTTTCCATACTGGTTTATAAAGTTTTTAAAGATTCTGTAGGTCTCTGAACATATACCAAGAAAGCCTTCATTCTAGAAATAAATTGTTTGTTAGTCCAAAATCACAGGGGAAAAGATGGCCCAAGGACAAATGATGTTTTCTTTAGTGACTTGAAATATGAAAACCCTATCACTTGGCTGCTTCGTCACAGTGATTAAAAAGGAAAACAAGCTAACTTAAAATGGGAGGGCTTCTCAGCTACCGGCTGTGGGAATGAGTCATTTCAAGACCTTGACTGTTTGCAGTCCCTGTAGTATGTTTTGTGTTTCATAAAATAACCTCCTTAGTATGTTATTCTCCATCTGAACAGGGCAAGAATACAAGAAGAGCAAGGCTACGTTGACCTCTCCTGAGAGTCCCATGATTTGCAGGTTTCAAAGGTTAAACTAACTGCAGGCGATATGTAATCATTAGTGCCTTGCTACCTTTTAGATCCTCTGAAAACCACACTTGCCGACTTTGCTTGTGAAGAGGGGAGTAATTACTGGACATTTTGGGACCACAAGCAGTCGGCTTTCTTTCTAGCAGAAACAAACAATGTTTGGCTCTTCAGAGGTGCTGCGCAGCTTCCTCTCCTGGGAGTTTGCATGCTCACCTCCCTGTGTGTGTCAACAGTCCTCTCCTTCAGGTGACTCCTGCAGCCAGCCAAGCAAATAACACCCTTAACACATGGAAACATCACATGACAGTAAACCCAGCCTCCCACTCAACTCTCAGCCATGCAGCCAGAGGATCCTTGGCAATAATGTCAGAAAATGTGAGTAAACAATGAATCTGGCTGTGCCCCGTCCACTGAGTGAGGTAATGTTTACTTATATATTTATTCCTGTGTCGCTCAGGGTGACTAACTTTTCAGTGTATTCATTCAGCGATTCTTGTATGGCTTACAGTAACTTGGGCAGCACCGAACAGGCAGTAATGCCATGGTTTCTAACGCACACTACTTGCAATCAACATTTATCTTTGCGGCCTCCCCATATGTCTTTCTGCTCTTGCTTCTACCCTTCTGTGCTGCTGGACCACTTTCCTCAGCTCCTGTCATTTCCACTGTCCCCTTCTCTAGCAAAGCACTTTAGTATCGAGTGCTTAGTAATACTGTCAGTTTTCTGCTCAGTCTTTCCATGAATAAGGATGCCTAGTGTCTTGTAAAGCGTCCTCTACTTCAGAATCCAGACGTGATGCTTCTTGTACTGTTGAACAGTCTACTGATGCCCCTAGGAACATGGACCTTTCATGTAAAGCCAGATTTAGTTATGACCCCTGAGAACTTTCGTCAAAGCCTGAGCCTGAACATTGCATCTTCTCCAGTAACTAACAAAATGCTTGATCTCTTGACTCCGTTTGAATTCTCTGCTGTTTGTTTTTCACATGCTAATGGGTTGCGTTAGGTTTTATGGCTGAAACTCTAGTTGATAAGCAGGTATGTAATGGTGTTTAATGCCCAGTTCCCTACCAGGGAGAAAACAGTACAGGCCAACTGTCACGGGTTAGTAAGAAACTTGGACTAGGAGTTACTGTTGCTAGTGCTTAGTGGCCTTAGTGACTCTCCTGTGCTCCTGGGACCTCCTCTTCAGAGCTCTGAACAGAATCAAGGAGCAGCAAGAGCCTTAGCAAGCATTGGAATTAACATACCCCCATTTTCTCAGCTTTAGACCAAGGCAGTTGGGAAGTCTATTATTTTCATGAGTTTTTCTTTGAGCAACCTAAGATTATCAGCTTTTATAAAGTGCTGCACCCCGGATGTTTCTGTGTCCTCACTTCTATTCTTCCTGCCCATTACAGTGAACACTGGTGACAAGCCCCAAGTGCAGCTTCTCTCTGAAGTGGTATGAGTTTATTTATTTGTTTATGTATGTAGCTTTGCTTCCTTTGTTTCAGTTCAAGTCAAACTCTCAACCCCCATTCACAGCATCTGAGCTGTAGGAAGGTAACTACAGCCCCACCACAGCAGCCACTCAGGTAGCAGGGGACAGAGAAACAAACAAACAAACAAACAAACTGGCAGAACAATTGAGTGTCAGCTTTGCTGCTTCTGCTTGTGGTGATCTGATTAAGAGATAATGTGCACAAAGAACTTTAGAGAATAAAGCCCAACACCTCCTGTAGATAGGGAACTACACCTGGAAGGATTTTAACTGCCCAAGGTGATCCACAGCCATTATTCTGGGGGTATTTGAGGTGTGTTTCCATTCCACAGCTTACTGCCTATTCTAAGGAGTGGAACACAATTCATAGCGCTCCTCATTGCTCCGCCTCCTGGCACAGCACACATCATGCCGCTTTGGGTCCAGCCTCTTGGCTACCAAGGAGTGAGGGAGAAACAGCTGGAAAAACAGAAAGCTGTAAGGACATCTGAGAAATACAGTAGTTGCTGGCATCTGTAGGATAGATCTGTGACGAAACAGAAAAGACCAGAGACTATAGCTCTGGTAACATTTCTTCTTAGAAAGTTTGTAGAAGACACTTGTGCCCTTCTTTCACAATGTACTTCATATATGGCTCAGCCTGAACTCTTTATTCCGTGCTCCTCTTGCTATCGAATGCTAGGAAGATTGACTTACTATCATTTTGAACCCAAGTAGGATAGGAGAAGCCAGGCAGCTTTTTTGAATTTAAACTCAGTTAATTTCTTTCCCATTTTTTGAATATAAATAAGTCCGAATGTTCACCTGGCTGGAAAGTCTAGGCAGCACCAGTCTCTTAGGTGTGAACTGGCCGTCATGTCAGTGTAGCCCTGCTTAGAACCTGTTAGATTTGACATAGCAAAAACATCTTTCAGAGGAAGGTGGGAACTGAACTGCTTTTGTTCTCAGTGTTAAAGTAAAACTGGGACCTATGATGTGAAATTCCTTTTCTGAAAGTAGAAATTGCAAATGAGTTTTCTCATTATTATTATTCAGTTTTGACTTTGGGGGATCTTTTTGTTTTTACTTTTTTAAATTTTTTCTTTTGTTCTTTTTGTTGTTGTTGTTTTGGTAGTGTTTTTTGTCTAGTTTATTTATTTATGTGTGAGTGTTCTATCTGCATGTATGCCTGCACTCCAGAAGAGGGCATCAGATCCCATTAGAGATGGCTGTGAGCCACCATGTGGTTGCTGGGAATTGAACCCAGGTCCTCTGGAAGAGCAACCAATACTCTTAGCCACTGAGCCATTTTTCCAGCCCAATTTTGAGGATTCTTTAAAATGTCAGACATGGGGCTGGAGAGAGGCCTCAGTGGTTACAGCATATGTTGCTCTTCCAGGGAACCCTCCCTGGTTCTGTGTACAGCACATAGTAGCTCAAAGCTATGTGCAATTTCAGTTTCAGGGTCTAACATCCTATTCTGGCTTCCACAGGCACCAAGCACACACATGGTACGCATACATACAAGCAGGCAAAACACACATACACATAAAAATACATCTTGAAAGAAATCAAATTATCAGACCATTTTTGTCTGTGTCTCACAATAAATTTTTTTGGATTTCACAGTGAACGACGGACCATGTAACTGAAAACGGTGAATGCGGGCTGCTCGATCTGGTGCTATACCTCCCCTAATTACCACTGAAGATGTTTGAATGTTTCTAATCTAGGTTTAAAACAACACTCTTGAGTAGTGTGGGCATAAATTGAAATATGCATATCTCCAATTTTAAAGTCACTACTGACCTTTAAAATGTTAGCCATATTAAAAGAGGAAAGCAGCCTGGTGGTGGTGGCACACACCTTCAATCCCAGCATTCCAGAGGCAGAGGCAGGCGGATCTCTTGAGTTTGAGGCCAGCCTGCTCTACAAAATGAGTTTCAGGGCTACACAATGAAACCCTGTCCCAAAAATACCAAAAAGCCAACCAACCAAACAAAGAGAGGACAAAGCAGAGAATTTCAGTCCTGAGCAACCACTGTCAGTCCCTCTGTCAGGTCTCCTAGCAGACACAACTTAGAATGAAAAATAATAACAATCACATTTAAACACCTGAGGGTCTAATGAAGGTCATTTTCTAAAGTCTCAAAATGGCTTTACTCTCTAACTTGTCTCTCCTGTGGCTTTAAGCTGACCTGTCTTCAGACCCTCAGCTCCAGCAGTGGCATCCACTTGGAATGCTGCCTTTTGTCTACCAGGCTCAGGCGCTGCTGCCTCTGCTCCTTTGGTTCTTTACCGACGTGATTTGTCCTCCTTGGCTCTGCCGGTAGCTGTGCTTCTTTATGAGAGGGGATTTACAATGGGACCCCGGGGCTGTTAGCCACAGGGATTTGGGGTTTTTGTTTGGTTTTGTTTTTTGTCTTTCAAAAGAGTGAGGAAGATGGTCCTCTAGGTTTGCTAATCATCTTTGTTTTCATTTACTGTAATTTTAGCAGTTGGTTTACTAACTCTGGCATGAAAACACAAATATTTTTGTTGAGGAGTTAGAATGTTTTATCCCCCAGCCCTTCATGCTAATCACTAGAGTTGTTTATTTGTGAATCCTGAAAGAGCAAAATGAAAGCACTGTTTAAATTCAACCAACTGGCATTCCACCTTCATCTGGTTTTGCCTTTCAAGAGATTTTTCTCCCCTTACCATTTTGGTTGTTTAAAAAAGTGTAAGGCTGAGAGCCTTGGACTCTGGTCCCAACCCTGCTTTTTAGTCCTTCAATGATCTTGGGTCTCTCATTTGAAAAAGGGGGCGAGGCATTGTGTTAACAAGATTCACAAGGATATTTTATGTTTCTCCTTGTTGCTTTTTATTACCTAAATGAACTGAAGTACCCAATCATTGGATTTTTTTAAAAGAAACTTGCATCTAATAAAAATATTTTAGCTAGCAGACAAAACAGTAACTAAATAGTAAACAAAATGTGCTCATGCGAGTGATAGTGCCTTGTAGATGACCCAATTTTACAGAGAGAAGAATTCGATCGTTCCCAATAGGAGAATAAGAACTGTTTCACAGCAGACAAGGTTTCTCTGTAGCTTTGGAGCGTATCCCGGAACTAGCTCTTGTAGACCAGGCTAGCATCAAACTCACAGAGATCTGCCTGCCTCTGCCTCCCAAGTGCTGGGATTAAAGGCGTGCACCACCACCGCCTGACAAGAACTTGTGTTTTAATTGTAGGTCAGAAGGTATTGGTCTTCCTGGACTCATGGAATCAGCAATTATTGGGCTCAAGTCCTTGAATTTTGCAAGTGAAGGTTCAAGAGGTCCACAAGTACCAAGTGATCCATGGTCACTGTTAATAGAGCCCCGACTCTAAGACAAAATGGGCTGTGCTGTGTGGAGGCTTCCTCCCTGACTCACAATGAGAGTCAGAATGACAGGTTGATGGTAGTGCACAGTTAGTGAGCCTCTTTGATGTAGCCACCAGAATATTATCAACCCAATACCACAGATACTTAAAGACAGTGCTCTGTAAACCACACTGTAGTGCAGTGAGACCACTATAAAGACATGGAACCACAGCTTCTCTTGTAAGAGTCTCTGGGATATCCTGTAGGGGGCTATAACAATAAAAACCAGAAACAAAAGCCAGAAGATGGTGGCACACTCCTTTAATCCCAGTGCAGGTGGATCTCTGAGTTCCAGGCCAGCCTGGTCCACAGAGTGAGTTCCAGGACAGCAAGGGCTATGTAGAGAAACCCTGCCTTGACTCCTCCGCCCCCCAGAACACACACACACACACACACACA
>NC_022020.1:4031896-4044447 GCF_000317375.1 Microtus ochrogaster
CACACACACACACACACACACACACACACACACACACACACACACACACACACACACACACACACACACGATTATGGGTATGAGTAGAACCCTACAGAATGAACATTTCTAGCAAATTAAGGTTAAATCCATGGTGAACTGATAGACAATTAAGTCAAATCAAGGGGAAGAAATGAACTGGTAAAAGAAAGAGCAGTCACAATTGGGCAAGTGTTCCTACTCCCGAGTTGCGGAAAAGTTCCTGTCCCTGAAGATTGATAGCACCAACCTGTCCCTAACCTTACATTCCACTGAATCTTATCTTTGTGTTTTCCTAATCACTACTCAGCCCAGCTGCTCTTTCCCAGCAGGTTGCTCTTCTCACTTCCTGGAGTCCCTAAAGAGTCTCAGTAATTGCTTTGACTTTGACACCAAATTATCTATCTCTAGCCTTGCCTTTGACTTAAACTTCAGATTAATCAAAGGATTTCTGGATGACTACATTTGGATGCCTCACAGCCATCTTAAAGTCAGTATGGCTAAGAGCTGAATGCTTCTTCATCTTCATTCAAATCCCAACTTCTTCCCTGAGAGTCCCTTTTAGCAGAGAAGGTACCTTCCTCTACCTCAGTTTGCATGTAAATAAAACCACCCAGGCTGGAATGTGGCAAATACAGAAAGTGTAGTTGGCAGACTATAACAATTCAAGAGAGTATGTTCATGTTGTGTTTTTTTTTTTTTAAAAAAAAAAAACATATTTAATATATTTGCATGAGAGATAGCAGAGTTGAACAGAACCTTGAGGTATTCTGGGCATGAATTAAAACACCCCACATAACACAGTGGTCACTAGTTTCCCTGAGATCTGGGAGACAGAAATCATTTCCAATTATTCACATTTGTGTCTAAGGACCATATACAAGTCCTAAGGAAGTACACATTGAAGGAGTAATTGATGTGGTGGTCTAGTGTGAATTAAAGCAGAAACCATGGGGATGGAAAAAACAAAGCTTTTTTTTTTTTTGATTTAAGTCCTAAACACTTGTCAGGTCTACCCCTAGCCTCCATGTCCTCAGTGTGCCCCTATGTCTTTGCTTCCTTGTTGGCCCCACATCTATTCACAGCGAAATGAGAATGTGGTTTTTCACTGTTGGCCCCTTTAGGGTACACCCTGAACTCCTAAGACCTGGGCATGCATCCATCTTCCTTTCCTATCACTCCCTCCGCTCCCACGGGGGAGTCTAGCAGTGCTGACGGGCTGATCTTATCTTTAAGACATACTGAGCAGTTTCTTTCCTTCATGTTTACATTTGCTGCAAATCACAGGAACTACCAAATGCCTTACAAGTTTCTCTTCCTAAAAGAGTTGGGAGGTTACAGACTAAGGTCATCTCTGCCATCATCACAGCTCCTGTCTGTTGGGTCTTGTTCCAAACTAGTCTCTACTTTCTCTTCTCTCTTTTCTTTAAGGCAAGACCCTTATCCTGTAAGTACCCCACCTATCACTTATTCCGACAGTTACTAACCTATTTCCACCCTTATCAGAGTTGCTTCTCTAAAGAGTAACTGGTTATATGTCATGTTCATTTCACGAATGTTCTTTTTCCTTCAGCTTCATAAGGCTGACTCCATTCCTGCTACTCTTTGTCCATCTTCTTTGCTTTCCTTTGCTTGATTTTCAAACTGCAGTGTTTCTCATGGCTTGGTGCTTAACAATTCAAGACAGTTCACTACCTGGACCACTATCAGTATAAGCTAGCTATATGGTTGATGTCTTCAGGCCCAGTTTGTGTGCGATGGAATCCTAAACTTGTGTCCTGAATTTCTATTTGCCTACTGAAGAGATTCCTCCTCCCTTCCTTCCATGCCTGATTACAAGAAATCCTACATCACCCCTATTGTAGGGAGAGGCTGCTTGTTTGTCCCGGGCCGCCCGGCTAACTTAGCCCAAAAATAACCACACAGAAATTAAATTTAATTAAAACACTGCTTGGCCCATTTGCTCTAGTCTCTTATTGGCTAACTCTTATATCTCGATTTAACCCATTTTTATTAATCTGTATATCGCCACATGGCAGTGGCTTACTGGGAAAGATTCAGCATGTCTGACTCTGGGGCTCCATGGTGGCTCTCTTTCACTTTGCTTTCTTCCTCCCAGCATTCAGTTCTGTTTTCTCTGCCTTCCTAAGTTCTGCCCTATCAAAAGGCCAAGGCAGTTTCTTTATTCTTTAACCAATGAAAGCAACCCATAGACAGAAGGACCTCCTACACCACACCCCTTTCTACACTCTTGCAGAAACTTCCGATGTTCAGTAGGTTGGGTTTTCTACCAGTGAACTCCATCTCCAGTTCTTGCAGAAATAGTTGATCTCTATACATTACTGCTAAATTTATCTTCTATTTTTTAAAATCTGAGGACTAATTTTAGTTCTTTGAAACTTCTTTGGCTTTCTCCTGCTTCTAGGATGAAATTTAGATTCTTAATTTGACATAGAAAATTTCTTATAAGACAAGTCCCACCATTCTTTAAAATTTTGTTCTCTGGCTCTTTAACTCTCCCATGATTCCCACCTGGGGAATCAACCCAACATGCAACACTTACCTTCCATTATTTCTTAAATATACCATGCCCGGAAGTCTGTTCTGTTGACCTATGAGGCCCTCCCAGGTATGTTTGATAAATTCCTACCCTATCTCTTAAAGCCACCCCATGTCCCCTGTCTCTGATGTTTTCTGTTTCTCCAGATCTTCTGCATTCTCTGAGCAGAGTCTGCTTCACATCTAGCTGGGGATCTCTTTGAGCTCAGAGAGCATTTGCCATCCCTTCTAGTTTGCAGTACTTTCTAGGTGAACAAACACATGAAGTCAGGGAACAAGAACAGCTTCTGCTGTATTAGCACTCAACGATCTGAGCACATTGAGTTGACATATTGAGGAAGAAGGAACAACAAGACAGAGGTCATGAGAGTGTGGGCACAGATGTCACAGCTGAGACAGTGCACCCCGTTACATTGAATGAACCCTGGTAGACCATTTTATGGCAAGCAGGAAGGGGCTGGCAGCTGAAATTGTAAGATCCCTCTGGCTATTTCAAAATCATCTGGCTACTTTTCCTTTTCCTCTGCTGTTTGGAGATGGAAGGGACAGAATGCAGCTTCTGCATTTCCTTAAATAGTGAGAGACAACAAGCAGGAGATAAACACACATTCTGTCTGCCTCACAGGATCACCAGTAAATTGACAGAAACTCCAAGCTTCCTTTTAGCCAGATGTGGTAATAATAATAATACCAGCACTGGGAGGTTGAGGCAGGAGGATCATGAGTTGAAGGCCAGTTTGGGCTTTATGAAAAGGTTCTGTCTCAAAAAGCAAATAAAAACAAACAAAAGAGAACTTCTTGTTAAAATTATTTTCTTAAGAATTTTTCTCCTAGACATGGTGACTCATGCTTTTAATCTCAACACTTGAGAGGCAGAGGCAGGTGGATCTCTGTGAGTTCAAGACCAGCCTGCTCTACAAAGTGAGTTTACAGGACAGACAGGGTGGTTACAGAGAAATTCTGTCTTGAGAGGAGAAGAAAAGAATTTTTATTTATGTGTATGCGTATTTTGCTTGCATGTATGTGCACTCCATGCATACCTAGTACACACAGAGGCCAGAAGACATGTACCAGGCTTTTTCTTTCTAGGCCACCAACCAGCTCCCAAATCATGACACACAAAGTTAATTAATATTCATTATGAATGCTTAGCCTAGTTCTGGCTAGCTCTTTTAACTTAAATTAACCCATTTCTCTTTATCTACCTTTTGCCTTCGGACTTTTTACTTTTCTTTCCTTCTGTGTGTCTTGCTTTTACTACTACTTAAGTCTGTCTGCTGGGCAGCTGCCTGGCTTCTTATCCCAGGTGTGTCCCTCTCTTCCTCCTTCATTCTGTCCTCCTTCACCTTCTCTCATTCCTCTAGAGCCAATGTGGGACTAAGTGCATGGTACAGAGGTTGAAAGTCCTCATTGCCATTCCTGTTACCTACATGGGGCAGCCACAGCTGTCTGTAACTCCTCCTCACTTCCCTCTGACCCAGGTATGCCAAACACTTTATTGATACTGTATCAGTGATAGGAAATAGAATCCATTAACAGATATTGTGCTGTTTTATTATTTAAACCCAATGCCTTGGAGTTGCATCTCCAACCCCTTAGATAATTTGGTGTCTAAAATAGTTTCTTTCTTTTTTTTTCTGTTTTGTTTGTTTATTTGTTTGTTTGGTTGGTTTTTTGTTGTTTTTGTTTTTTAGTTGTTTTTTGTTATTGTTGCTTTTTGAGACCGTGTTTCTTTTTTTTATAGCTCTGGCTGCCCTGGAACTTGCTCTGTAGACCAGGCTGGCCTCAAATCACAGAGGCCTGCCTCTGCCTCCCAAATGCTGTAATTAAAAGCATGTGCCACCACCACCCAGCTGAAATAGTTTCTTAATAACTTAAAAATTATTTCAGGATCATGAAGGGAATAATTTTTGTTTCGTATTTTATAATGTTTTAATTCTAATTACAGTCTTTCTGGGCTGTAACCAAAAAGCCTTTCAACATTTCAGTCTTTAACCACCACATATTTAAATGATTAAAATATTTTGACTACCTACTATGTTGATGCTACTACCTACTATGACAGATGCTGTGATTTTAGTACATGTGCTGTTGAAAAAATTCCAATGTTATGATTTTATAATAGGCAAAATCAGATAAGTGTAGCACCTGGTGTGTGTGTGTGTGTGTGTGTGTGTGTGTGTGTGTGTGTGTGTGTGTGTGTGTGTGTATGTGTGTGTGTATGTCTCAGAAGCGGGTGAACTGTTAGGAAAGAGATGAACAAGACTCTACAAGTGCCTTCAGCAAAGGACTGAGTGGAAGAGAAGGCATCCTTGAATTGATGTCAAAAAGGATGAAAGAAATTTATGTAACCAAACCCAAAACACAGTGGGTGGTAGCACAGGTAGAAGGCTGTAAGTATGAAGGTTAGTCATTGTTTCTGAGCTCAATGTTAGGAAAAACATTTTCAAGGTAAGGTGGACACTATCCTAAGAGTAAGCATCAGACCTCTGGAGGGTTTTTAGCCAACGATTAACATGTTTTTCTTGCACATGATGCAGAAAAGCAACTGGAGGCTATCGGAAGGAGTTGAGGATTGTGACAAGGGAAATTGATGTTGGCAATTTCAAAATCTCCATTCCTGCCATGAGGGCCTCTTGCAGAACTCCTCCTTCAGGAGCAGGAGGCAGAACTTGCTGAAGTATCTTGTATAGCCTTTGAAAGTGTACATTGTTTCTTGTTCAGTATTTAGTCACATTAGTCAGGCTTGATTCAGTAGGACAGGGCTTGCAGTAGAATAATAAGACAGGTTCCATAGACTAAATTCTGTGGAACTTTATCACTTTCTTGCTGCATGGATAAAAAGAAAATTGAAAACCAGCCTACAAATGGAAGAAAACTAGAAATGTAAATCACACAAAATTCAGAAGAAGGGACCAAAGTGACAGAAATCTATCAAGGGCTAGAAAGAGGACTCCATGTGAAGATGGACACTATAAAGTAATCCCACAGTAGTTCAGAATTAAGTATAATAAAGAGTTCTTTATTCAGGGATAGACTCACAGATCATAGTCCTCCGCACAAAGGGGGAACAGAAACTGAATCCAACAACTGGAAGAGAACCATGCAAGCTGTACAGCTGCATTTATAGAAAAAGAGACTGCACCCAAGTGGGCTGGTATCTTAAAGGCAATTGTTCGAAGGAATTCCCACAGCACCTCCCCCTTTTGTCTAAATAAGAGAGTTCTAAGCCTAATACAAAACTATATACAATAAGAATAAATAGCAAGTGTAAAAAATAGAATTACAACTAGCAACATCAAGCAAGAAACATATGCTAAATGTTTCAATAATTATCCTATCCTAAGGAGTCTAAGTCTTGTATTAGAAGTAGCTTGGCCAAGTAATAAGAGGAAAATAACTATGACTATCTAGTCTTCAACCCCATGAAAGACCTGAGAAGGGAAATAATATTACTTGAGTAAATAGGAAGTGCAATCAAACAACTTCCAAAATGTGCAATAAGTGACAGAGACAACTGGCTACCTGGTCAGTCCCCCAGAGTCTCATTTATAACACTGGAGTAACCAATATTGGCTAAGGCCTAGAATAACTGACAGATTTTTTTTGTTTGTTTGTTTTTGTTGGTTTTTTTTTTTAAATATAAAGATATATTCCATAAAAGAGTTTGGCAGGTCAAAGAGAAGCATCACACTTCTAAAAACACAAGCATTCTTCTTCCTCTGGTCTATAGAGAATTATTTAAAAAACTATAACGTCATCATCATCATGAACACACACCCACCAGTATCACCAGTATACACCTTGCCAAGTAACTGAAGGTGGGCACTCAACCCCTTAACGGTGAGGACAGTGAGCTACAGAGAAGCATTAAAAAGGAGTCCAGCCCAAGGGGGATAGACACCCCGGCGTGCCTCAGGAGTACCCAGTACTTAAGACACACATCATTTTCAAGAGCAGCCCAAAAAAGCACTGATAGTGAACACAATGGCAGAAGAATGGCGTCTGGGTGGAGGAGTCATCAGGGGAGTTAGAAATAAGACGCACAGAGCTTCTATACAGCACCTGGTGTCTGCGTTTAGGGCCTGGCTGCAATGTTGCCCTCCAGGGACAGCACACTTTGGGCCACTAGCTGTATGTGGTTGTGAGAGGAACCTGGTTTCCAGCTAACAATCAGGAAGGTGGGATCCCTGGAGGGCCGCAGGGAGAAAGGTCAATCAGGATTCAAGTCCTGGTGGCAGTTTCAGTAGCACCAAGACCAGAAGACAGTGAAGCCAAGCAAGGGTGCATGGAGGGAGTGTGGATTGGGGGGAAGAGGGGGCTGTCACAGCTGCTTCTTGAGACACTTAGGGAACGGAGAAGGACACTGGGTAAGGCTGCTGAGAAAAGAATGCTGGAGAGAAGAGGCAATGAAGACAGGGGGCGGAACACTCTTACCCCTATAAATAACTATTTACATGCTTTAAGAACAGGAGAGCTGGCTCTCAGCAGGGCTTAATGCTATGAAGACACGAGGCTGTTCTACGCTGGGAGAGCAGTGTAGGCTTGGAAGGCAGTGGCTTTGGCTGGCTCAGGCTTACTTCACTTGGACATGGCTGAGGATCTTGCAAATCTGTGGCATGTTTACACCACCATGAACCCTGACAGACCATTTTCAGAGGCAATAAAATATTCAAAACTTTCTTACCCTGTCTTGGCAAGGTTTGACAGTCTTTTTTTTTTCTTTTTTGTATCTTTCTTGTCCTGTCTAGATACAGTGCATTTTGTCAGTGATCAAGGCATGGGCAATGCCTTGCTCAAAGGCCAGTTGTGCCAAGAAGAAAACAAGCTCCAAGTGGAGTGTCTTGGATGCTTAACGTTCTCTTGGGCTTAGGTTAGTCTTGCCAGGAGTGCCAATTGTGTCAACAGAACACTAAATTATGTAACATGTCAACAGAAAATTAAGTTATTTAATATGTCAACAGAACACTGAGTTATTTAAATGCCATATTCTACAATTCTTTGAAGTGATTAAAGATTACCTATCTATGTGGAATACAATCTCTATGTATCTAAAGAACCTGATTAGTCTAACTATAAGTATGACAAATGTGGATGACTATTGACCTATAATTCTTAATACCTATATAGCTTAAAGACTAAGATTTCATATTAAAATATTAAACAATCTTTAAACAACTGTATAGCAAATGAGGACAATGACCTCAAAATGTAAACAATGTATAAAGTATCTTGATCAGAGGTAGAAATGTATAGTGAAATATGATAAATATATCCTAAAATTGTATTAATATATAAAATGTCTTAAGCAGAGGTAGAAGCATGCATGCATACAATATGACAAAAAAACTTTGCCTAGGTGTACAAATATTGTAATTAAAAATAAGAGCATATTCGATAAAATTTGAATTTGTGCCAATATACAATCTATACCAATGTAAATTGCCTATAAATAATAGCTCACAAGTATTCACTCTATTACTCACTAGTATTATTAGTGTAAGTTCACACTAATCTACCTATTATCCCATCCAATTTCCCTTTTTTTTTCAAAGAGATCCCTGAACCTACATAATTTCCACCTCAACCCCCCCAACCCTATACCAGTTATAATTAACCCCTAATTGATGTCCTTAACCCTGAGGACAAACTTTGTCATCTTCTAGAATTACTTCCAGTTAGCATGGGGTCCATGTTCTTTCTATGGGATCCTGTAGGAGTAAAATGATGGTTAAGTTCCAAGATCACTGTCTGGTAAAATTTCAGATAGTTTCTGAGTATTTGATAGGGTTTTTATGAGGTTCCTTGTTGAAGTTCTGGCTAGAACGTTGTAAGAAGGTGCACCATTTCAGCTAACCAAGTTGGAACCATCTTGAGCAGCTGGTACCCTAAACCAGTCTTATAGTAGCACTATCAGCATCATGATGTCATATCAACCAGGAGGAGTCATTGTTGTAGGACCTCATCTTCTTCCTGGAAACTTAAAAGATTACTGCAGGAAAATTTATTGTTCATTGTGGAAAACTTAAACATTAATCATATAGACATATATTCAATAAAATGTATGATATAGACAAAAATAGGTATGGAGAAAAGTAAGTTTTTTAAAATTCTTTCTTCTTTCTGTCCCATATCAGATGGTTCCTGACATGAAACAAAAACTCTGAATTTTTCTTTCAACAACATGCTTGGATTTAGAGAATGATAACCATTGTCCAATTCCAAAGCCAGCTTTGATTTTTAAGTGAGTCTATTATTCTACTGGGTTCAGAGATTTACCCTGCAGATGACCTGTCCTCATAGTCTTTTCTCAGTGATCCTTTCTGGGTAGTTATCTTTTCTTCTTTAGGCATCTAAATGTCCAAGGTCTCTTGACTTTTTGAAGATGAGAATTTTCATGAAAAGATAAGAACAGAACCCTGCCCCAACCCTTATGAGGTTTCCTTGACACCTGTATGATTGTCACCTCTGGGGATGAGCTGTCATTTCTCTTTCTCAGAGGTTTCTCTTTTTCAAACTGAATCTTTATTCATTTTGATGGTATCCATAGCTTTTCCTCTCCTGGAAACAAGAGCAGAGCCCTTTCCCCAACGTAGCACATCTCCTGGTTTCCATTGTAAGGTCAACATATCCTTGAAATACACTGGCAAATCAAATTCAGAAGTTTCTTTCTATTATCCAGTGCCACCCTGCTGGGAGTATTTTCCATCCCTTTCTGTTTGTTTAACATATCCTTTATAGATCAATTTGATCTTTCTATAACTGCCTGACCTATAGGGTTGTGTGTTATAACTGTAATATGCTTTATATTATAATAAGCAAAAAACTGTTTCATTTTCTTGGAGATATATGCTGGACAATTATCAGTCTTTATTTTTGCAGGTATACTTATGATGGCCATAACTTCTAGTAAATGCATGATTACTGAATCAGGCTTTTCTGAGCCCAAAGCAGCTGCCCATTGAAATACTGGATAGGTATCAATGGTGTGGTGTTAATATTTTAATTTTCCAAAATCTACAGAGTGAAACACATCCATCTGCCAGATTTCATTCCTTTGAGTACCCTTTGGGTTACTCCCTGAAGGTAATGGTGTTTCATTATAGAAAGAGCAAGTAGGACATCTCTTTATAATCTCCTTAGCTCGTTGCCATGTAACAGGAAACTCTTTAAACCTTTGCTATTTACATAATTTTTAAATGAAATTCTGAAGCCTTCAGCACATTTCCAATCAATAATTGATCAATTTCTGCATTACTTTGTGCTAGAGGAACTGGCAGACCCATATGGGATTGGTTATTTATATGGACAAAGCCTATTCCTGATTATGTCTTGAACCTAAATGAATAATGAAATCAATGCTATATCATCTGGTATAAATTCATCAGTTTCAATTGCAAGATAACTTTCTGCACATTGTGAATTAGTAACTATATTGAGAAGTTCTTTAAAATCCCTTAGTACCACAAAAATAGCATATAATTCTGCTTTTTGAACAGAATTATAAGAGCTTTTTTCCACCTAAATCTTCTGATTTTTAACATGCCTTTTCTGATTTATTTGCATTAGTATATAATGTATGGGATCTAGCTATTGGAGTGTCACATACAATGCAGGGAAGGATCCAAGTAGTTCTGTTTGTAAGGTTAATTCTATCACATTTTGGATAATTACTACTAATATCTCCTAAAAATTAGCACAAGCTCTTTGCCACGGTTCATTGTCTTCCCATAACTTTTTTATTTCTTCAGTAGTAAAAGGCACTATAATTTCTGCTGGGTCTATTCCTGCTAGTTGATGAAGTCTCAATTTTCCTTTTATAATTAATTCAGAGCCCTTTTACACATAAGTTTTTAATTTTTTTACATGGTTTATGTGGTAAAAAGATCATTCTAAGATAATATCTTCCATCTGCATTAAAATTCCTACAGGAGAAATTCTAGAAGGCAATATGGCTAGAATGCAATTAAGATTTGTATTCACTTTATCTATATGTGCCTCCTGTAATTTCTCTTCAACAACAGTTAATTCTTTCACAGGTTCAGCTGATAATTCCCTGAGGCTATTTAGGTCATTGTCACATCTAAGGTTTTGTTTAAATGAATTATTACATCAGGTATTATCCCAAAAGTTTGTCACAGACTGGAAATGTCTCCTAACAATCTTTGTAAGTCATTCAGAGTCTGAAATTGGTCTCTCCTAATTTGTGACTTTTGTATTCTAATTTTCCGTAAACCCATTTTATAACCTAGATAATTGACAGAATCTCCTCTTTGTATTTTTTTCAGGAGCAATTTGTAAACCCCATTTAGGCAAAACTTTCTTTACTTATTTAAGCATTATTTCTAAAGTATCTATGGATAGTAAAATGTCATTCATGTTATGATAAATTACAGATTTAGGAGATTGTTTATGTATTATTTCCAATGGCTGACTTACAAAGTATTGGCACAGAGTGGGGCTATTGAGCATTCCCTGTGGGAGGGTAGTCCATTGATATTTCCTAGTAGGCTGAGAATTATTATAAGTAGGCCTTGTGAAGGCATATTTTTCTCTGTCCTTTTCTTGTAAAGATATAGGGAAGAAACAATCCTTTAAATCAATAACTATAAGAGGCTATCATTTAGGCAATAGGGAAGACAAAGAAATTCCAGATTGTAGAGGGCCCATAGGTTGAATTAGCTTGTTGACAGCTCTTAGATCTGTCACCATTCTCCATTTTCCAGATTTCTTTTTAATAACCAAAACAGGAAAATACAAAGACTGGTTGATTCTTCAATACAGTAAGCATCTAATTGCTCCTGTACCAGCTATTCTAAATCCTGAAGTTTGTCTTATATTAAAGACCATTGTTTAACCCATATTGGTTTCTCAGTTAACCATTTTAAAGGTAGGGTCTTTGATACCTCTAAAGGTTTTCTAGTTGTTTTGTGTTCTTGTACAGCCTGAATGGCTGGTGACCTTTCTGTATAGTATCTTATAATATCCTTCCCAGAAACATGAGTTTCTGGGACGGCAGAAATGTTAATCTGGGTATTCCATTGCTGCAATAGGTCATAACCCTATAAATTCACTGTGATATTAGCCACATATGGCCTCAGCCTTCCTCTCTGTTCTTCTGGCCCTATGCATTCAACCTTTCTCGTGTTTTGTTTCACTTGAGATACAGTTCCATTTTCTAGCAATTGAACATCTACCTCTTGAAGAGGCCAATTTGAATGCCAAGATTCTAGAGTAATAATAGTCACAGTCACACCTGTATCCAGTAATCCCTCATTTACAGTGTTATTTATATGCACTATTAGCTTTGGTCTTTGATCAATTATAGAAGTATGCTAAAATACATGCTTCCTATTTCCTATAGGAATTTTTGATTTATCTTCCATGTTTATTCCATCATCCAGAACAGCATGTTTTTTTACAGCAGGAAACAGATTTCTTAATTTTCCTATTAAGACATGTTCTCCACAGTGACTGGAAATGACTGGACCACATTTTATTTGGTGACCTGTGATAGGTCCTCCAAGGAGTTTCCTGATGGTATTGAGTTGCCTTGTCTGTCTTTTGTTGATCTGCATTCATTGGTCCAGTGTTGGCCTTTGCCACATCTTCTACATAGTCCAGAAGATTGAGACTTTCTATTTTTGCCTTTTCCATAGGGGACATTATTTCTAGGAATGCCTTGTCTACAATCCCTTCTCAGATGTCCTATTCTACCACAATTAAAACATTTGACATTTTTTTCTTTTTTTTATTTTATTGAAAAAAAGGAAAAAAAGTTTCCACCTCAACCCATCCTCCCATTTCCCTCCCCCTCCTCCCACCCTTCTACCCCTCCCCCACTCCTCTCCCCTCCCTCTCCAGTCCAAAGAGCCATCAGGCTTCCCTGCCCTGTGGAGAGTTCAAGGCCCTCCCCCCTCTGTCCATATCTAGGAAGATGAACATCCAAACTGGCTAGGCACCCACAAAGCCAG
>NC_022020.1:4049213-4055731 GCF_000317375.1 Microtus ochrogaster
ATTTGACATTTTGATGTCTCTTAATAACTTTGGAAATTGTTTCTCCCACCCAGGCCTCAGTATTATAGTCAAATGTCTCAACATTCATTGTATGTAGGATCCATTCATCCATTGGTGCTGATCTAACCTTTATAGGCCCAAGTATCTTTTTGGATTCTAAGTTGGAATTTTCAAATAAGTACTCATCTAGCTTCTGGGTCTGTTACTTCTATTTGTATAGCCTTAGTTAATATTTGTAAAAAGTCACTAAAATGTTCTCTTTGACCTTGTTTAACCCTAATATATGATCTAATTCATTTTCCCAGTTCTTGAATTCGGTCCCAAGCATTTAAGGCTGCTGTGTGGCATAGGGACAAGATGTGTTCCTCATAAAGAGCTTGAGCCTGTGGGTCAGCATAAATGGCCTCACAAAGAATTTGATCTTGGGATGTCTCAAATCCTTTGGCTTTTCCCTGTTGTTCTAAAATTTTTGCCTCTTCTCTCCAATAACATTTCCCCAGTAGTTGTGGCCCCATCTTCTAGGACTGCTGAAGCTAATTAAGGTCAGTCATGTGGGGTAGCCTTATTGCTGAAGCCCATGTCTTTACCCTCTCCCTAATGGTAAATGCAAGTCATAATATACTACTATTTGCTTAATTTCTTTTAGATCATTCATACCTATAGGTTTCTGTCTACATTCTTTGGATCCTTTTGGGCATTTAGAACTTGATGCTTTTTCAGAGGTGATTACAGGGTAGGAACCTAAAACCCTAGGAAAGTCGTCTCCGACTCTGCCATGTAATGATGATGTTGAATCCTGTCCTTGTACCTTCTTTCCCTGCTCATCAGCACTGATACTTTCCTCAATATTTTCAAATATTTTTACTACTATCTTTTGTAAAACCTGAATCTCTTGACCTGTATATATTTCTAGTGATTTCATTGAAAAACCTAACCTATGATCCTCATTCTGCACATGTGATTTCAAGGTATGAAGTTTTTCCTTTAAAGATAACATCTCATCCTTGGACATTATTTGGATAGTGTGCAGATTGCCTTCCTGGAGAGATACTCTATCAGCTAACCTAACTTAACTTTTTAACAGATTTTGATTGTCACATTCAATAGTATGAATTCTTTCAGACAAGTTCTCAGTACCCTTGGACATGGATTGAATTTTGTCTTCAAATTAATGTTATTCTTTTCAATGGCATTAATTTTTTCAGCTAACTTTTGATTTTTCATGGTATTAATCCTGTCAGCTACCTGTTCATTATTAGTCTGTAAAGACTGTATCATTTCTAAAAGTTTCTCATTCTTGGCTCTGTTATAAAACCATTTTCTTATGGATATAATATGAAAAACAAAGCTAAGTCCCAATATCTAATAAATGAATGTCTCAGAAAAACCATATAAGCCTTGCAGAATACGATCCATAGTATAAGAAAAAAGTTATCAAATTCCTGAATGGTAATATTGTCTGCAATTATATAATTTTTAAGTTTATTGATTTATTTATTAATCAAATAGTTACCTTTGTTATGAGACTTCAGTACATTGTTGTACGTGTAATAATCTTTATTGGCCAGCAGGTATTGTGATTGCAGTGTGTGGCAGAGAGACGCGACCAGCATTGACACAAATAGTCCTGAGCCACTTTGGTTCTGCACATTGGTGCCTGGTAAATACTAACAAATATGCTTTGCTTGACAAATTAAGAGTAATTAAAACAGTTCTGTACACAGAGCAAGGAGCCCAGAGCTTGTGAGCAGGAAACACAAACCAGAAGCTGCACAAGCCACCACATGGCAGGGAAGGTGGTGGGGGAGGGGGCTGAGTGTGTGGGAGCCTGGGAAATTCCCAAATTGCTGCATGGTAGCCTTGCTGTGGCTGGGTTTTGGAAAAAAAAAAAAAACCACTTAGTATGTGAAATCAAGCCAGGCGGGTGGGAATGGGAGACCTACTGTCAAGGGACCTTTTGTACCTTTTAGGCCATTCCATCCAGTAGGTATAGAGTTGGGATTCACATGGGCGCCCAATGAAGATGGACATTATAAAATAACCCACACTAGCTCAGAATTGAATATAATAAAAGGTTCTTTATTCGGGGATAGACTCACAGGTCACAGTCCTCTGCATTTATAGTAAAAGAGACTTTGCCCAAGTGGGCTGGTATCTTAAAGGCTATTGGCTGAAGGAGTTCCCACAGCGTCCATGGGAAAGGCACCTGCTGCCATTTGATATGAGAACCCACACAGTGGAAGGAGAGAGCCAACTCCAGGAATTTGTCTGTTGAAACTATGGGCCTTCTAAGACATGGATATACCCACACATGTGTGGTAGCATGCATGTATGCACATACGTGCACACTAATTTATTATATATAAAAAGAAATCAAAAGGAAATATAAAAGGAAGATGAGAGAAATGCTTGCTGAGCTTTGCCAACAGATTTTAATAACCAAAACCTCTTTCTTCACAACATGGTTTAATATGGTGCTGACTTATCTCCTCTATAACCTGGTTTTTGCTTAAAATTTATTTTATTTTTGCAAGGCTGTATGTCAGTACACCATGCATGTATAATGCCTGATGGGTCCTCTGGAACCGAAGTTACAGCTGGTTGTGATCTGCCACATGGATCCTCTGTAAGGTCAGCCAGTGCTCATAATGGCTGAACTATCAATCTCTCCAGCTCTGATTCCTTGATTTTGAAGAGTTCTCTCTGTCTTTTCTTTGACAATATTAATTTAGTCACAGATGTTCTAGTATAGTTGTCCAACTCCACTGATATTTTAATTAGAATTACATTGTTATCTTCTTTGGGAAATGTGCAGCTTTATAATGATTAGGCTTCTCTTTAAGGAATGTGTTCCTTTGTATAGAAATTTTCACTTAATTACTTAATGAATTTTGATAATTTTAAAAAGTTACAACATATAATCTATTACCATGACACCTATTATTATTTTTGGTTAGTGTTGTAAATGAGGTTCCTTCCCTACCTATGTCTATGTGTTAACATGTGTGTGTACACATGTGTGTATACAGGTATGTGTGCAAGTATGCATTTAGAGGCCATAGGTTGATGTCGGATGTCTTCTTCTATTGCACCCCACCTTGATTTATTGAGGTGATAGCTCTCATTTGAACCTAGAGTTTGTCTGTTCAGCTAGTCTAGCTTGCCTTTTTAGCTGGCCTGGGGATTTCCTGCCTGCCTAAGGATTGCAGGCTGGTTACCATGCCTCCCACTTATGTGGTCCTCATGCTTATGTGGCAAGCACATTTCCAACTGAGCCATCTCTCCAGCCTGATTTCCTTTCAGTGAGTGAATAAGTTGTGTGTGTGTGTGTAACATTTTTCTTTATCCATTTATTCACTAGTGAACACTTGGGGTGGTTTCATGTCTTAGCTACTGGGAGCAATGCTGTAACAAACATGGGTGTGCAGATACTTTCATTTTCAGAACATATGTAATAGTTTCCTCATTGACTCACAATGGACACATTTTAAACTTGAAAGTGAGGTAATGCTGAACTCTACAAAGACATTTCTTACTCTATCATGGCACCACGTTTTAATAAAATATTGTAACTTAAATATGTATTGAAGCACATAACCAACCAAGTATTGTGCTCAACAGTGTGTGTACAGTGTGTGTCATTTACCCTTGTGACAGTTAACTAATTGGAAACAATGCCTCTCGGCTTCTACTTAGAATCACAGCTGAATATTGTGTATAACCCCTTACTATCCTGTAAAAGACAAAAATTTAAAAGTTTGAAATACAGTTCTTTGTACTAAATTGCTTTTGTATCTTTGTAAACTAGAAAAGAAGTGAAAGTTCATCTGTTGTAAATTGGAAATCAATGTACATACTGTCTTCCGTCTGTAGACAACCTAAAGGTAAGGTTAGGTTGCATACAGCGCACAGTGGGATCCTACAGTGCTCTGTATGATCACAGTTGTTTACACCCACAAGTTAGTCTATTGAGGGGCTCTGAGTAATGGAACCACAGGAAGCAACACCATGGTGGATTGCTGGCTGGGATGGACGCTCTGGTTTTAAATTTCTAGGGACCTACCATACTGTTTCCACGAACAGCAAGTGCTCCCTTTTTTCAGCTTTTATCTTTTGAAAGATAGCAGGTGTCAGGTGTGAGGTCACCTCTTTCTGCAGTTTTGATTTGCACTTCCCTGGCAGTTAGTCATGTTGATAATTCATACACTTTTGACCATTTGTACATCTATAAAGATGCATTTTTAAGCATCTTTGTTTTTGTTAGTGTATATTTTTCACTTTCCTGATTAAGTTTATTCCAAATTGTTTTATATTGCCTTTGTAGGAGTTAAAATTTGAATTTTTGGGGCAGTTTGTTTTGTTGTTTGAACTTCTTACATATTTAGGATTTGACTCCTTTTTAAAGTATGATCTAGAACTATTTTCTCCCATTCTTCAAGCTCTCTTCACTTTCTCATCCCATCTGCCGTGAAGAAGCTTTATGATATGACATAATCCTTTATGATATGACATAATCCTTTATGATATGACATAATCCTTTATGATATGACATAATCCTTTTTATAAGACATAATCCTTTATAATATGACATAATCCCTTTTGTCAGCTTTTGCTTTTATTGCCTATGATTTTGGAATCATATCCAAAAAAATCATAACCCAGATCCATATCATTCAGATTTTCCCCATTGCTATCTCCTAGTAAGCACTTTTTTGTTTGTTCTGTTTTTCTAAGATGGGGTCTTATCACTCGTCTCACTAAGATACTCTGGAATTTGGTCTGTAGACCAGTCTGGCATCCAACACACAGCAGTCTGCCTGCCTCTCCCACTTGAGTGTAGAGATTAAAGGGGTGTGCCACCATGCCTGGCTAGAAAGTAGTTTTGTAAATTTCAGGTCTTATATTCAGAATTTTGAAAAACATTTTGAGTTGCTTTTGTAGTGTGAGATAAGTTTTTGATCTCAGTGCATGTTGAGCATCCAATTTCCCAACAGTCTGTTGAGTTCTTAGCGTTTTTGTGGAGGATCAGTCAGTAGTGTGTGAATTTATTTTGGACTTCTATATTCTATTCCATTATTTAATTTTTATACATCACTGTGGATGTCTTTATGCTACTACCATCCTGGTTTGTTCACCACAGTTCTGAAGTCAGTTTTGAAACCTGAGAATCTGATTCCTTCAGAGTTTTTGTCTGTCTGTCTTGTTTTGTTGTTTTGTTTGGTGGAGGGCTGTTTAAGAGATCATTGATTATTCAGTGTCTATTGTGACTCTGTAAAAATATTAGGATTCGTTTCCTATTTTTGTGAAAAATGTTTGGTTTTAATTATTGCATTAAATTTGTTGGATTTTTTGAATAATGTATTTTAATAATACTATTGTTCTAATCTTTGAAAATAAGATATTTTCTAATTTATGTCTATCAATTTAATTCACCAATGTGCTGTATTTTTCAGTGGATTCTTTTTTATTTTTGCTTTGTTGGTTAAATTTATTCTTAATTTTTAAAATTTACTTAGTGAGGTTTACAAATTGAATTTTGTTATTACTGGCAGTTTACTGTTAGCACATGGTGATGCTGCTAGCTTTATATGTTGGGTTGTTTTTATTAGCTTTACTATATTAGTTTGTTCTACCAGTTTTTTGTGGAGTCTTAAGGTATTCCATATAAAAGATCATGTCATCTACAAACAAGAGTCCATCATTTTGTATTTAGTCTAGAAATGTGTTGCTTTTAATTCCGTCCCTCCAGAGAAGACAGGTGTGGGCCAAGTGTCAGAGCTGGGACCTGACTCCTGACATATGTTCACTGTGCCCAGGGCATCTGACTGCAAACCCCAGTCAAGCCTTGTGGAATTTAGTGCTCTCATCCATAGCATCTTTTTTTGCTCATCTCAAAGTAGCAATATATATCTTATAGTATGTCTCCAGCTGTTTGTTTGTGTTTTTATAGTATTTTTCCAGCTGTTTGTGTTTTATAGCGTGTCTCCAACTGTTTGTGTTTGTTTATTTGGTTAGTAGGTTTGGCTTTGTTTTTCTCTTTTTTCTTTTTTGAAACAGATTCTTGTTGTGTAGTTCAGGCTTCAAATTTGCAGTGATATATCTGCCCAGCTCTCCACAAGCCGTGACTACAGATGTGTACCATCAAGCTTGGCATAGCATCAGTTTTTAGCATTGTCATTTTGAAATGTAATGTCACTATTTGAGGAATTGTCTCATTTCTGGTCACTTCTAAGCCATGATTCCTACCAAACAGGAACTGTTATTTCCCCTTTGAGATCCAAATAGCACCAAACAGTCTATTGCACTGAATAAATATTTAATGAAGATTGAATGTTTCCTGTTTAGTAGATCAATTACTTTTGTCAATTTTCTGAGGAAAATCTTTGTTTCTTTTTGTCCTGCAATGGGCTAAGAAATTGCTTTCTTTTTTTTGGTTTTTCGAGACAGGGTTTCTCTGTGGCTTTGGAGCCTGTCCTGGAACTAGCTCTGTAGACCAGGCTGGTCTCGAACTTACAGAG
>NC_022020.1:4056049-4066909 GCF_000317375.1 Microtus ochrogaster
GTCTCGGAAAACCAAAAAAAAAAAAAAAAGATCCCAGAACTTGGGAGGCAGTCTGGTCTACAAGAGCTAGTTCCAGAACGGTTGTCTCGAAAAACCAAAAATAAATAAATAAAAGTTATAAAAAAATTGAATTTTCTAAAATTTTGGGTGCTTAATGGTATGAAAATGAAAAATATTTGTTCATGAGATAAAAAGATGTTTGCATCTTTTTTAAGACATAAGTTGTTTTTACTATTAGTTGACAAATATTTACATTTTATTGAATGAAACACATCCTTTTTAATTATTGGTCAGATTTTTGTTAAAGCATTATATTTAAATTAAATACATTTTTTCTTTGGAATCTCTATGAAGTTAGTGAAAACACTTGAAAAGTTCCTCCTTGAAGGTGTTCTGTGAAGTGCCGTGTTCTGGATGAGGCACAGGGGACAAAATCACCAACATGCAACAAACCTGACTGCCCAAGACCTGCACAAATCACAGGCACAAGGTCATCAAAAATACCACAAGGTCATCAGAGACACCACAAGGTCATCACAGACACAAGGTCATCAGACACAACATCAACACAGACACAAGGTCATCACAACACAAGGTTATCACAGACACAAGGTCATCACAGACACAAAGTCATCAGAGACACAAGGTCATCATAGATGCAAGATCATCACAAACACAGTGTCATCACAGACAAGGAGCTCACAGAAACAACTAAGCTGGGCTTGTGGGAGCTCACCAATACTGGACCAACAGCTAAAGAGCCTGCATGGGACCAGCATAGGCCCTCTAAGTATGTGAAACAGTTGTATAACTTGATCTACTTGTAGGAATCCTAGCCTGGCAGTGGTAGCGCACGCCTTAAATCCCAGAACTTGGGGGGCAGAGACAAGCAGATCTCTGTGAGTTCAAGGCCAGCCCAGTCTACAAGAGTTAGTTCCAGGACAGCCAGGGCTGTTACACAGAGAAACCCTGTCTTGAAAAACAAAACAAACAACAACAACAACAACAACAAAATTTGTAGGACTCCACTTACACTTTGGCAGGCTTTTGGGAGGCTATTCCACATACTGGATTGCCTTCCAAACTTTAATATGAGGGGAGGAGCTTAATCCTACCTTAACTTGGTATGTCATACTTCATTGACACCCATGGAGATTTGCCCTTTCTGAACAGAAACAGGAGGAGTAGATTGGAGGGTGGGCAGAAGGGAGGGAAAGAATGGAATGGGAAGAGAAGAGGGAGAAGAAACTCTGGTTGGGGTGTAAAATAAATAAGTTGTTATAAAAAAAGGAAAAAAGATACAAGAAAAGTCGTGGTGGCACATACTCTTAATTCCAGTACTCAGTAGGCAGAGACTTGTGAATCTCTGAGTTTGAGGCCAGTCTGTTCTATAAAGCAATTTCTAGGACATCCAGGACTACACAGAGAAATCCTGTCTCCAAAAACTGATAAACAAACAAACAAATAAACAGACACAGCAGGAAGGGTGCTAGCTGGGAAATGGAAGCTGAGCATAAGTATAATATGAATATAACAGAATACATTCTGTACATGCAGGTTGCTGCCAAAAGAAAATACATATAAGTAAATAGAAAGTTTTCAGTTTGTGAGACTACTATCACTACAGAAAATATTCTCTGCATGTTGTCAATATGTTATTCAAGTGGAACCTACTATTGGTATCAGTTAGAAAATTGATGTCATTTAAATAAAACAGAAAAATGAATAAGCAGGAAAAGTATATAAATGCATTTTATTGTCATTTCTGAGAATCAGAAATAATTATGAAATGACTAAGTCATACCTGGTGACAAAATGTCCTCTGTTTGTAAGGAATAATCCCACTGCAGTTAACATGTGACCACCTGACTTAAATCACTGCTGTCCGGAACTCTTTGCTTGCTTTGTTTGTTTGTTTTTTCATGAGGATGATTGTGAGTTGACATGTTTTGGGAGAAGGTGGCATAAATCAGCTGATTCAGAATGAATCTTATCTGTTTTAGGTCTTTTTGAACCAGGAGTTTGTGACCTATGAAAACGTTACTTTTGGGGATTTCTTAAAATATTTTACAGTGTGTAGATTTTAATTGATACCACACTGCTGGAAGTTGGCTAACATTGCCCAAAGGGAAGAGTTGTATTGGGATAAATTGGAAAGAGCTTAAGAAGTTCTGTTAAATTTCAATGCAAGTGAGAAAAAGGAGAGTCGACAGTGGGAAACCCTGCACGTTCTCAGCCTGGAACAAGGAGAACTGCCCTTTACCCTAGTGTCTGCAGTGTTCCTCTTACTCAGTGGCTCTCCCATTCTGCTTCAATTCAATGCCAGGAAATGTGCCCAAAGAAGCCTGTGGGTCGTTTTAAGGTACTGCACATCCAAGGCTGCAGAAAGTGACAGTGGGGACTTGGGGAGTGCTCTTGTCTGTGTCTGGAAGCCAAATGGAAGATAAATTGCCACTGGCCACCTCTCTTCTTATTGAAAGGTCCAGCCCTGCCTTTACTGCAGGACTCACAGGGTTTTGAAGCACAAATAAGATGGTGGTGAAGCGTAAACCCTCTTAGGATTTCACATTGATGCATTTTTCCCCAGTGTAGGTTTCTAGCTCTAACTGTGATCTGGAAGTGACCCTCAAAGAAAGAAGTCTTGTTTTGTTTTTGGCCAGTCAAGCAATAAGAACTTCCCATAGGGGTGTTCTTTCCACACATGCATATGGATCTGCTATGTTCAAAAGATGATTTAATTGGATCTTTTGGGAACCCTTTGCAGGAATGCTGTCATTTCAAGGTCACATCTCTCTTGCTATTAATGTTTAAGTTGGAGAGTACTCAAGGATGTGCTATTTGAGGCTCAGTAGTTTAGGAGAACTACTTTGAGCCAGTTCATGGTAGACAAAGTCTTCTACAAGATGATAGTCTTTCTGTAATTATTTAATCTTTTTCTATTAAGTTATGAACTTGTTCACATTTATTTATTTTGTATATTTTTGCCAGCCTTAAAAATAAAATAAATTCCGAGATTATAAAAAAAATTGTACTATGGTATTTATAAAGATACCAAAGTAAGGAAGTAAAGGACACATAGACACATTCAAATAAGAGGTATTAGTTTATGGGGCTAATTTTTTAAATTTCCCACATTATTTAAACATAACAGATAAAACGTCTTTTAAATTTTGTGGTGATTTTTGTAATATAAAGATGAGGGGAGTAATCACAGACTACAAAGTCATCCCAATTTTAGCATAACTTAAAGGTTTTCTGTGTGAAAATTTTAAAGGAAAATTAAAATATTTTACTAGGCAAATATCATTTACTTTGCTCACAGTTCATAAGAATGCTGTTGATGAGTCTTTCCTTGAACATCTGGGATCTTTAGATATGCCATCTATATTTGTATTATTTGTTCTTTTTTGAGAATGAGAATGTATTTCTCTATAACAGAGGTTTACCTCTGTGTCTCGGTATTTGTTATAAAAATGGGTTGTTAATTTCCATAATTGACATTGATCACAATGTTTTAATTTAATCTCCAGGTTGGTTTTTGTTTATTTGTTCTTCAGAATATCCTTCCTATTTTTTAAATGTTAGAAGCTTAATTATTTCTCATTGGATTTGAAATAAGGGCAAAACCCCAAACTCCAGACAAGCAGAACCTTCTGCATGTACAGCTTCCTTGGCACTGGTTTGTTGCTGGGAGATGTTCACATGACCTCTCCTTTGTTAGCAGAGAGTCTGCGGCCCTTCCCAGGATGCTCTCCTGATCACTGTCTTTTAAATCCAAGTTGGAGGTTGATTAATGGATGGGGAGCTTTTCTATTCTGAGCTACACATATTGTTGACATTGTGTCACATGTTGCTTTTTAATTTCTGATGTGCTTAATGTGTTTTTAATTTGCAAAGCATGAGTGTCCCTTTCACAGCAGTAGAATAGAGTCAGCATTTCTAAGTCCAGATATTGCTTTATTCAAACAAGAAGGGGCAGGGTGAAGAGGACTGAACTGAAGCCTTGGGTTTCCTGCAACACACACGTCAATGAATTTCACTTTGAATATTGTTCAATAAAAGAAGGCACTTGAGAAAGGCTATTCTTTCCTCCAAGAAGTCTCTTGCCTCTTGGTGAGTGAATTGCCGTACTATAAAAGCTCTGGGGGAAAGTGAGTGAAAAGGCAATCCACAAATGATCACTCTCCTCTGCCTTTGATTGGGTCAGATTCGGTTGTGTGTGTGGCAATTGTTTTCTTTTTCACTTAGAAGAGGTTTATGGTCCGATGTCTGTCAAGTCAGACCTTGTCCTAAGGTTGTATTTCTCTCTGGAGTTCCTGGGGGTGATGTTATCTTCTGGTCACTCAGCGTGTGGTTGCTCTGGAGAGTATCTGTCACTCTAGGCATTACAAGATGGATGGGTCTCCAGTGAACTGCTGGGTGAAGCAAATGGTGAAAACAAGAAAAGACAAGAGGTTTCAGGGTCTGCAGAGGACAGACAACAGGAAAACCCTTAGAACTCAAGAGTAAGCTGAGCCCTGGAGGAAAGGAGAGCAAGGATGGGCCAGTGTCGGGCCAGAAACGTCCTGCAGCTCAGCATCCTTTGGTGGCTTGTTGTGGTCTGAGGGAATGATCTACATCATGGTAACAGCTTTGTGTTTCTGATTTCCAAAATATATATGTGTGTGTGTGTGTGTGTGTGTGTGCATACATATATGTAGGTGTGTGTATATATATCTGGAGAAAGTATTGGGAAATAACAATAATAATAGGATGGTTTATGAAGATTTTGCTTTAAAATATTTTAAAGATTAAGCTAAAAATTGAACATTTAGCCATTTCAGTTTACTTTCTGTTTTTTCCTTTTCTACTTTTTTTTTTATAATTATTGAAATGTCAGCTGACAGCTAGTAGATGTTAAGACACTTCGAAATTTGGGTCGTGTAGCTGATATCCTCATTGTTTTCCGAATGCTCTTTGGCACTTCCGCTAGGGAGTTCTGAGAGTTCTGTGTTTTAATGGAGACTGGGGGCAGGTTTTAAGTTATTTTAAATTATCCTCAATTTCATTTAATGGATTCTGTGATGGAAAAAATATATAATTTTTATTGATCTGTGAGACACTGAGGTTTGTACTGTACTTGTTTGGTTGGTAACGGTCACAGTGTGTAAATCCTTATTCATACAAAGTCCCTCCTGTGGGGCAGAGAGGACAGGAAGCTGCCTAGGGATAGAAGATGAGAAAAGAGAGGGCAGTGTAACTGAAAAACAAAAAATGATTTTGTCAAACATTTTGGCATTTGTCTATAAAAAAGCCCATCAGTTGAAAGGCAAAGAAATTGAGATGGTTAGGAGCTTTAAGCTGCGTAAACGGTGGAGTCTCTCCTTCTCTGTGGGCGTAAATAATAGATGAAAGAGGAAGAGTGACAACAAAGGACCAGGTCCTTTAAGAAAATGTGTGCAACCTGAATAGGGGTCTGTGGTCCAGGGCCAAAGGTCTTAGCTTTGAGTGTAATTAGAAGAAAATACAAAAATGTCATTACTAGCAGGTGAAGTGTGTAGCACGTGGCTAAAAATTAGCAGTTTTAGACTCCAAAGCTATTGGAATTGGATTATTGACCCTTTTAAAAATCATTAAGGTACTTGCAGAGTCAGTCGGTCCTCATTGGAAGTAATGCAGTTTGACCTCATTGACCATATGGGGTAATCTTCGGTTTGGATTAGGTAGGAAAGATGCTATTGGTGCATGTGAGTGAGAAGTGTTAGCCTAAACATGCAGGGCCAGCGTTTTTCGTTATTCTTGTGTGAGAAGGCATTATTCCAATAAGGAGAGGTTAAGACAAATATTTTTTATCCCAAAATCTATAATGTTTATTTTCTCTCTTTCAAGCTGACATAAAAAAGAAAGTACAAAAACATTTTTAGCATGACTTCAAGTATTTTAATGTTATATATATTCATATTGCATTTAGTACATTCTTAAAAACTAAGAATCTTTAGTTTTCTTTTTTAGACGTAGTAAAAATTACTTCTAAGTTATGTATAAAAATTAGTGACAAGTTGCTTTAATTTATTTAAGGCTTTACCAATTTTTCATATCTTTGTGTTTAATTTATATCAACATAATCTACTTAGTGGGGAAGAATAATAGGCACGTTATTCAATCAATTGTAGGTGATTATAGTTTATTTAATATCTCCTAGAAACACACTGCTCAGAAAGTAGGAAACCTTTCTCTTCTTGCAGTTTTTCTGGAAATCATTACAGAAGTTCAAAAAGTAAAAATTATTACCTTCATATTAGTTATATTTGACCTCTTTATAATTAATTATAATTATACTAATTATAATATAAATTTATTAATTTATTATTTGAATAAATTAATTTTAGACAAATATCAGGAATTGTAAAACTCCCAAATGCCTCAGAATGAGAAAGTTGTCTTATGTTAATTCTATTCCAAAACAGAAGAAATCTGGGACTTTTACTGTTACGATGACGTCAAAGAAACTTTCTCAGCTCGCACTGAGGGAAGGTTGGGGAGGGTTGCTCTAAGAAAAACAGAAATTATTTTGACCATATATTGAGGGTGGTTGTTGGAATTTAGGAATAGGGAGCTTCTTTCTATTTTCCCATGGTAATAAGTTGAGGTACACAGGACTTTGGTAATTCCTGTGGTTTTGTAGACTTTAGATATGTAGATTGTTATATTGTGCAATAAAAGGAACAGAGAAATAACTTGTGGTTTTATGCATTCTATGTTTTTATAGGTGCAAAGAACCCTGAAGAACGTTGTGATCTCGGACAAGCTTCCTGAGATGTTGACTGCCTAGCTAACCATGAACATGATCCAAAAATGTTAATATATGAACCAAGGTATTGTGTGATTGCATTCCTCTTTTCAAGCTTTTCATGGTCAAATTGGTTTTGTTAGATTAATTTACAACTGAAATGAAGCGACTATGTTTGGTCCTTACACTGAGCAGGAGCGTATATGCCTTCCTATCCAGTTCCACCCACTCTGCAGGCCTCTCTTCTCAATTCCCCAGTTAAACTTACTAAGCTTTTCTCCCAGATAGCTCTGAATTTCCTGTCTACATAAATTGAAAAAATGTGAATTCAAGGGCTAAAGAGAAGGCTCAGTGGGTAGAAGCACTCACTAACCCACTCACTAACTGCCTCTCTAGAGGACTGAAGTCCCCCCCCGCCCCGTCACCCACATCAGGTGGTCCCTGAGATCCAATGCCAATGTGTGGATGGTCTCCGTGTCATCCACACACGGCATCCCCACAGTCAGACAAACACACATACACAAAAATAAAAATGAAATCTTAAACTCTTATTTTTCATATCTTTTTTCTTTTTTATTGTTCTTTGAAAATTTCATTCACATATACATTATGTCTTGATCAAACTCACCCTCAGTCCCTCCAAGAATGCACTTTTTGGTTCCTCTTTGGTAATTGTAATTTTCTTTCCAGTTGTCTGATAAGAGACTTTGAAGCCCTTGGTTATACAGAAAAAAAAAATCAGCCTATATTTAGTGATCAAATATATTTAAAACCCTTGTGATACTGTTCTGAGACATGTGTTACAGAGCTTTAATAAAATGTTTCTGACTTTTTTTTTAAAGGCTTTTAATTCAGAGGGGAAGGGTGATATTGGTTCTCTCTCCTCCAATATCAGCGGGGGAAAAAAAACTTGTTAAGAATTGAGAATTTAGGGCTGGAGAGATGGCTTAGTGGTTAACAGCACTGGCTGCTCCTCCAGAGGGCCTAGGTTTAATTCCCAGCACCCACATGGCAGTTCACAACTGTCTGTAACTCCAGTTTCCGGAGATCTGACACTCTCATACCAATGTACATAAAATAAAATATTTCAAAAAGAAAATAATTAAGAATTTAGGGTGACTGCTTTAGGGCCTCTTGGCTTTTAGAAAGAACATACGCCAAACCCTCTCTCCCGGCTTTAGAAGTTACAGTGTGTTTAAATAGCCTAGTGTTTTCAGGGGAGGCCAAAGAGCTTTTCCTCTTTTATGACCTGTTGTATCCTTTTGAGGCCAGAGAGAACAAGAGGGTCATTGCCACTTCAGCCCAGTCCCTGTTTGTTCCTTAGTGATGACCAGGAAGACACTGAAACCCAGTATTGGCTTAACATCTGGAAAATGGTCAGAGAGGGGAAGGCAGAAGAGAGAGCCAGAACTGTTGCATTCTGTTTCACCAGGTGCTAGGAGGAAGCAACAGTAGCCTTTTTGATATGGGAGGCAAATTCTGTGGGCCCTGGCGTTAGGCTTCAACAATTGAAGAGGTCAGAGGACAGCTGAGTGGGGTCAGCAAGACACCATGGGGTGTATTTTGTTACTTAGGAAAAGGAGCAGCCCCTAAAGCCTTCAAGGATTCCCTTGGAAATCTGTGTTGTGAAAAGGTTTTATGAGTCTCATGGCAATAACTCCTGATTTATCTAAGGAACACTAGCTTTTGTCTAAAGGAAGGATAATCCTCACCAAATGTTGGCCAGGACTGTTAGACTCAGCAGAGGTCTGAAAGAATAGTTAGGATTTGAAGTGTGCTTCGCTTTCCAGAACACTTATCATATTAATGTTTCTGTCACAACAAAGAATTTTGCACTGTTGAAATATCGCCTTTTTCTTTTCTTGGAACAGAAAGCAGGGGAATGCTGGAGTAGGGAGCTGGTCACATTAATTTCAGACTTATTATTCTGCATATATTATTCTGCATACTTCAGACCTTTCTTGCACGCAGAAAACTATTATTAAGCCTTTTTTTCAAATACCAAAACTTGCTACCTCTAGAAGGTTATCTTTTAATTTGTTTATAAAGGGCATACATAAAGCATTAAGTATGTTTCTGGCTCACTGGTTTTTAACATTTTTTTAATTCTTACTATTTTTTGTGTATACATGTGACTCTGGGATTGAACTCAGGACCTGATGCATACTACAGTCCTGGCTTGTAGACCTTTTGATTTTAACTGTTACTGATTGGTAGAAGGGGACTATAAGCTGATGAATAACTCCAAACCCTCCATTTCTCTCTGAAATTTTTTTCTTTTTTTCATATATATTGTATCAGGAAGAAAAAAATTCAGTGTCAGAGCCAAGAATAAAAACGTTGTATATCCAGTGGTAGAGGCCTTGCCCAGTGTGTGAGGCCCTGGGTTCTGTCCCAGCACCCACAAAGAATGGCAGCACAATGAGGGATGCTGTCTTTGAAAGGAGTTGGAGAATCTGGGGGTGTGGAGTCTGCCTGTTGTGGGAAGTCTGCGACCTCTGAGCAGCGCTGAATGATTTCTGAACACCTTTAAAGGTGGTAGCCCCTGACGGATACGTATGGCAGATTATCACTCTGGGCTTTGACAGTATTTTGATATTCCACTTTATACATTATGCATATATACAGATATAGAAAGAAAGCATATGTGTTAATATGTATAATAAAGAAAACATCATGTGTATGATAAGCCTTGTTAAACATTTTTACTAATTTGTAAGTTAGTGTTGCAATTAACATATTCAGTGGCTACTGTCGTGTGAGTCTTTTCTGTCCTTTTTTCAGTAATAACTCCTATTCAACGATGTATTCACGAATGTATCTTCTCAAGGTTAAACAGCTTTCACCAGCTAATTCAGAACCCGAGTGTGGTGACTGATAATTGCCTAGAGACGCACAGCTGTTTAAGTAGCGTTGGATTGAGGGAAATCTGACAAGCGCAATCAGCAGAGTTAATAAGATGAAAGACTGATGTCGGGAGGGGGTGGGGAACCCACCAGTCACGTGCCCTTTCTCTGTGAAGCTGTATCCCCCTCTAAATGGCCTCCGGACTACAGCGGGGCGGGTTGCTTTTCAGTTGTACAATGCAGCATGCCTGGTAAAAAGCCTCAAACTCACGTCTGATTGAGGAAAAGCATCTGTTTGACGACAGTATCTAAGAAAAATGATAAAATTTTATTGATTCTGAAGCTTAATTCACTGGCCTTAGATGTACCTGTATTTCACTGTTCTTGCTTTGAGCCTAGATTTAATTCTTCCTCAAATGCAGGATAAGGGGACCTTGTTTTTAGATGTTTCCACCATCACCTGAAACCAGACAAACTTTGAGAGTCTTTAATGTGTCATTATATACATCAAGTGGGTTAATGCTCATGGCTCACTTTCTAAACAATCTTTTAAAAAACAAGATGGGATGCTTAAATAAGAAAAATTAAGAAAAATATCATTATCTTTGCCTTTACAGCTATACTTTCAAAATTAGTATTGACATTTAGAATGTCATTTTAGTAGTATCTTTAAATTACATTTGCATTTTGGAAATTAGTTTTGCCTCTGGAGCTTTATGCAAATCTTAATCCCCACAGAGCCTTCTTCTCCAGCCCGCAGCTCTAAAACCCTGACAGTCCTGATGGATGTAGTGAGCCACGCTTGGGAAGCTTCTCTCATTATTTAATGTTTTCTGGTCTTGGTTATTGACTTTTCTCTCTATTGAAAAATTGGTCTCTGGCGACATGGTGGGGGTCATGCAGGAATTACGCCAGTTCCAGAGAGTCCTGACAGGATATGTTTCTTTTACAGAAAGGTTCCCAGTTGGAACACTGTGTCCTTTTGTTACATAGTGAACCAGTGTCCTGCCTCATCTTCCTATTGCTATGAACTTGCTGGGTATACCACAGTGATTATTTCCGTAATGACTGAGGGCATTTGGGCATTTGTGTATATGTTGAAAACATTAGAACTAAGAATTTAGAATTAAGTTACTAAGGCTTCTTTAAAAAAAAATACTGTACTTTTGACTTCAGAGCCTGTCAAAGTAGACATTCCCCAATCTAAATATACAAAGAGGCTGAAGTTTTTTGTTTTTTTTTTTT
>NC_022020.1:4067149-4094384 GCF_000317375.1 Microtus ochrogaster
GCCACCACCACCCGGCCCACCCAGATTTTTTTTTAAAGCATTGTCTTTTAATGTGATTGTCTTTTCAGATCTTCAGCAAGGAAGATGGATAAAAGTGCAATAAAATACATTTATTTTGAATGTGTGTTTAGCATTGTGCCTTATTGAAATGTGCTTGGAAAGAAATAGTATTGCTTCAGATCTGCTTACTATATAATTGACACACAAAAGTTCACCCCCTTTTACTCAGTTCTGGTTTCATAGAATATCTACCCCTCCCAAAAATCCCACAGTCAAATAAAGGAGTTAAACAAATATTAAAGCCAGCTAATACAAATAATTAAGGGTAACAAATATCTATTTAAAAGAATAAACAGAGCTGAGGTTTAGCTCAGGAGCTCAGGAGTATACTTAGCCTTAAGGACTGAGCCTTAATCCCTGGCATCACAAATAAATAGATAATAAAATACTAACAGAGCGAACTGTGAATGTGTATTTATTTTCAGTCTGGGCTTAGAGGCTTCATATGAACTTATAAGGATTGAATTTGGTTTATTTGTCTGAGAGCCACACATTATCACTGTCAGTGCTAGCAACATAACCCATGGCCTCCACACGCTGAGTACCTGTTCTGCCATTGAGCTATAGCCCCAAATCGTGTGGATGGGTATCTTTAGTAAGAAAGAGTATATAATCTATAATGCAGCAATGCTTCCTCTCCTACAAAATCAAAGACTGTAAGAGCTTGAGAAAGATGAAGTGACATGTTCAAGGTCACATCACTGAGACACAACCACGCCTGTTTGGACCCAGAAATACTGTCTCCCAGTCATTGCAGATGTCTAGTAAGATGGCTACTTGGCAATGCAGCTTTTTAAATTAAATACAGTTAGATAAGATGCTTGTCCATCACATGTGGTTGATGGACACCAGGTCACAGGCCACATTTCAGGTGCTCAGTCACCACATGTGGCTGACGGATATCACAAAGTGAACTTAGAGATACAGAACATTCCCCTACCACTGGAGAAGTCTGTTGAGCAGCACTTGGTGTCAAAGGTTATTCAGGATTTGTTTATCCAATATAAAATGTTCTAGTGAGTTGTATATAATGTTTAAAACCCACTTTGGAGCTTTTCTATTGATAGTTCTGTGCTGCTGGATCATGACCTAGAATCTACTGTGGCCCCAACATGCTCAAAGGAGACCATTTGTCATTTTGTTTTGTTTTGTTTTGCCTTGTTTCTATTTTGGTGACAGGGTTTTTTGCCCTAGCTGTCCTGGAACTCACTCTATAGACTAGGCTGGACTCAAACTCACAAAGATCCACCTGCCTCTGCCTCCAAGGTGCTGGGATTAAAGATGTGCACCACTACTGTGGCTTCTCAGTAAATATTAATGTAGCAAATGTTGAGACATCGAAAAAAAAGATTCTATACAGACCCTATTTTAACTTTATATATCCAAAATTTTACTTATTCTCACAAAAACTAGGAGATTGGCCATCTCAGCCCTGTTTCACAAATGGCAGATGAAGTAGCCAGTACCACCCAGGAAACTGTAGGACAGGAATCGATTTCAGAGCCCGTGTACTTAACTGCAGGGTTCTCTCATGATAGCTGGCTGGTGTGTTAAGTATGGAAAGTGTGTGGACAATGTATGTAAAGACAGAAGAAACAAACGTCTAGTAAGTTGCACAGAGCTCTCCCCTTTTCTGTGCTATGCTCACCACACAGTCAAGAAATTCTGCCTTTAAAATAGTTTCTAAACAGAGACAAGAACACCCCACATGCATTCACCCCACCAAAAGGACAGACCATCTTCACCTCCTCCACCCTTTCCTTTTTACTCAAGATAGTCTCAGCAAGTATCTCAGGCTATCCTGGAATCTGCAATGCCCCTACCTCGGGTGCTGCAACTATATAAGTGTGCACCATCACATGCAACCACTCTTACCTTTTTTCTGTGCCAAACAACATGTTGAAATAGGGAAGAAATGTACAATATTTTTAAGTTTAAATTTGAATCCTAACTTAAAACTGGAATGCCCCTGTCCTTTGGCAGGAACCAGGTTCTGATTCTGTTTGTTCCCTGTGGTTTTATGTGACTCATCCATCAAATGGCTCCCTCTGAGACCTGACTAGAGACCTGCCACATGTCTTGGCTGGCTACTTCCTGGGTGGCATGTGTGCTTCATTTATGTTGTCTCCTGGGGAGGTCCACAGTTCTCTCTGCCTCACATCATGACTCTGTGCTTAATCCATGGGTTCAGGAGGTAACAACTGAATTTTTCCGCTATAAAGCTCCCCTCGTCCTGCTAACTAATGGTCTCACCTATTACCACTGCCTGCACAAATCCAAAATTAGTAGCTGCAAAGTGGTTGATTCTTTCATATGTCTATTATTCTTTGCACATTTATTAGTTGGAAATCTTCATTTATGAAAATCACTCACTGACAACCGGAGTTACTGTGAAAGACAGAAAGAACACTGTATCACAACGCTCCTTCCTTTTTCCTCTAATAGTACCCAGTTAATTAGGCGCTCTGTTTTTGTTTGTTTCTCTAAGAACTCTGCTTTTCTTCTTGAGTAGCAAAAATTGTAAATATACTTTGATCCCTGTTTCTGTTCTGTGTTTCATTCCTCTCATCTTTGGTCATAGGAACCATTCCTGGGGACGCCAATGTCTTTGAACAGTCTCTTAGTTCTTAGTATGCTGTTTTCCTTTTCAATTGCAGGAGAGAAAACAAGATTAAGAGGTCTGGACGCAATAGCTAAAGCTATTTGTCCAGCTCCTCTTTCCCTCACTGCCTCTGTGAGCCACCAGCCATCGACGCTGCCTACTTACCCACACCCCACTTTCCCAGCCTTCCTTTCTATGGAAAAGGAAAAGGCAAGAGCGGAAAGCACCCAGCCTTGGTAGCATGGTTTGTAGTGGTTCCCTATGTGCTTCGAGCAGTTGATTAGTGGTGCAGAAAGGCCACGTTGTCTACCGTCCCTTTCTCAGATCATTTCTTAGTATCACAAAAGTAGCTCCCAGCACCTGAGAGGCCTGTGATATGGAAATCAATGTCATGACTGCTTTCTTGTTGCATTTTACTCAATGACTAATTTGCAAAGTGTTTCTCCATTTTCTAACTGAGGCCAGTTATTCCCTCATGACATTCCATCAGATGTCCCTTCATCTGATGAGGGTCCCAAGTCAGAGATGAATGCCAATAATTCCAGTGACATACATATGTATTGTGTATGGTATCTGTGATCAGTCCTATTACCCTTTATACTTTTAAAATGTGCTCCCTCTTGCACCAAGTCTGAACAGGCCTTCACTTCCTCTCCTGTCTGCTTGAGCACATGATGGTGAGGTCAGCTCCCATTTCTGTGTTGATTTCATGTCTTCATTCACAGCATTTATCCATGTCCCTGTGTATATAAATTTGGCATTCACTACTTAAAAATCAACAGGGGACAGAATTAAGATTTTGTGCTTTGAGGGTGGAGAGATAGCTCAGTAGCTAAAAGCACTATGTCACCCACCATTAGGGTCAGTGCCATCTGTAACCTCAGTTCTAGGGGGTCCAGTGGCCCCTTCAGACCTCTGCCAGCACCAAGCATGCACGTGGTACACATACATTCATTCAGGCAAAACACTTCAAAAACAACATAAAAATTACGTAATTGTTTATTGAACTGAAAATACCTCCTGGAGAACATAGGTTTCCAAGATATGCAAGGTCAAATACTTTGTCAGACTGACAGTGGGCTGAGAGCAGCTGCCACTTCAGGGGCTTTGTGCTCTGGAGAAAGGCTTTAGTTACTTCCCCAATCCTGGGGAAGACAGACCCATGGTTGACACGGTGTGAATCCTGGTGGTTTTCTCTTGTGAGCGTTGTTGACTTTTGACTAAACAGACCAGTGCCACAGCACATGTCTCTGTTTAGATCAAGTGTTTCTAGTAACAAACAAGTTGCTCTGATCTTTAGACAAGTCAAGTGATTAGTGATTAATGTTTATATGATGTCATAAAGGCTTGGTCAAAACTCAAGCGATTTGCAGAAGTTTTATTTAACAGGCTGTAGGTTGCCTTCTGCTTACCATTTTTAATTGCATAGCATATATGCCACCCAAGTTTTGGTCAAATGTTATGTGTTTTAGGCAAATCCTCTCTATGAAAAATGAAACCGATTAAAAATTAGTAGGTTGTTTTTATTAGCTACTATAAAAGAGGTTGCTGGGTCTAAAGAGATAGCTCAGCAATTAAATACACTGACTTTCAGAGGACCTGGGTTTGATTCCCAGCACCCACATGGTGGCTCACAAGCACCTGTAACTTCAGCTCCAGAATTGACATCCTGGGACACCAGGCACATGTGTGGTAAATGGAAATACATGCAGATTAAATGTCCGTACACCAACAATTAAAATTTATGCCCTGACAATGCTGAAACACAAATGGGCAGCCCATATATGGTGGAAACACGCATGGGCAGCCCATATATGGTGGCTCTGTTGAACTTATCCTTATAAAAATATTTTTTAAAAAAAAGTTTGCCAAATAGTACCTGGCTTGTCCTCCAAATCATAGGAGTATCTAAGAAGCTCTGGGAAGCTCACCCACACTGGAGCCCACACTGCACGCTACCATGGTTACGGGAACTGTGTGCTTTCTCTGCTGTACTTCAGCAGCTCCGGAATAGCACAGTCTGATGAGGCGCTCTTGAAATCTGAGGTGAAACCGGGCTTGTGCTGTGTGTTACTTGGAGTTGGCTGGATCATAGCTTCCTTTCCTCAGGGCCACTCAGTTCATTCTTCGGGTACTTCCCACAAGGAGGCTATCCGAGTTGGCTTTGCAGAGAAGAGTAAATCTGTCTCCCTCCTTAATGAAGGAAATAGAACTAAAATGGTATGAAGTTATGTCTTGAGACAAGAGAAGCTGGTATTGGTGCGCACACCTTTAATCCCTGAGAGATCCTGGGGGGCGGAGAGGAGGTTAGAAACTCATCACATCCCCTAGAACTGGATTGACAGCTATGGAGAACTCCCAACCCGTGTGGTGGGACCCTAACTTAGCTGCTCTTAGCTGAGCCGTCTCTCCAGCTTGTTTGCTTTGGTTTTTAGTTTAAGTGAAAAGAGGTCGTACCTCCTCCAAAATTCTGAGGAGTGAGTGACTTTCATACAGCGCCCAGCCTACTGCCTCAGTTCTCACCGTTTGACCTCAGCACTTAGTATTCCTGGAGCTATTGAGGTTCTGTCTACATAGGTTATACACACTAAAAACTAAAAACTGACCACTCTATTAGCAAATAGTGTGTGTGTGTGTGTGTGTGTGTGTGTGTGTGTGTGTGTGTGTGCATGTGTAAGAACATTTTTTCTTTTTATTAGTTTTTAAGTTAGATTGGGTGGTAGTGGTACACTCCTTTAATCCCAGCACTCAGGAGGCAGAGAGGTAAGATCTCTGTGAGTTCAAGGCCAGTCTGGTCTATAGAGCAAGTTCCAGGACAACCAGGGCTACACAGAGAAACCTTGTTTCAAAAAAAAAAAAAAAAGACTTTTTCAAGTTTGCATACAAAGTACTGGGTTTTGTTATGGCTTGGCTTTTTTGAGTGTGTGTGTGTTTCATGACCCTCTGTTCTTTTCTGTACCCTCCCTACTGTCCTCCTTCATCCTCATCCCTGCCCCTTGCTGCCTGGCCCCCTTCCTCCCCATAAACATCTGGCCTTCTGCTTTCACATCATATGTATTCCATTGCCTTCTCTTTTTCAAAATAACTTTTTTTTTCACAAAGAAAAGATATAATAGTAACTTATCTGCTTCTTCAGTCAGTTATAATAGCACACATTATTCAAATTCTAGAAAGTTTCATCATGTATATGTGAAAGAATGGGGGATTTTTTTAAAAAAATAAAACAAACACATTTTCTTATCATAGTTTGAAAAAAATTAATGCTTATTTTATCTTATATGTCTGAGTATTTTGTCTGCATACTACATGTTTGCCTGCCAGAAGACGGAAAGACCCTGGAGCTAGGGTTACAGCCATCACGTGGGTGCTGTGCAAGCATTCTCTTAACCCCTCCGCCATCTCTTTAACCTCACGGGCCACTGAAAGGGTGATGGGGCTCCTGGACCATTTGGAAATTATTGGTCAAACCACTAGTTAGCACTCAATAAATTCTGATTATTATCATTATTATACAAATTTTTGTGGCTACAGAGCACTACACAAATACTAGTGGTTAGAAGTATGTATAGGCTCTGACTTCAAATGTATTTTTGAAGGATACTGAAGAAGACATTCAGATGAAACAAAAGAAGCAATGATTTTTACATAGATAAAGGGTAACATCCCAGAAATTAGTTCTTGAGATAAGTGACACAGACCTTGCTTTAGAAAATTGGTTCGTAACGTAGAACTTTCACTTTTTTTCTCCAGGAGTCTTTCCTCCCCTAGGGGACTAGGCCTTAGAGGAACCAGTGGTTAAATATTTACTCTGTAGTTGCTGAAAGAGCTGATCTATGGTTGTGGGAGCCCAACTGTGTTGTCTGAGTTTTCTGTCCAACCTGGTTTTCATAATTGTTACGTCCCAAAGAAATCACACAGAGGTCTACATTAACTATAAACTGATTGGCCCATTAGCTCAGGCTTCTTATCAATTCTTATAACTTATATTAGCCCATTATTTTTGTCTATGCTAGTCACATGACTTGGTACCTTTTTCAGCAAGGCAGTCACATCTTGCTTCTTCTGTGGCAGGCTCACAACTGCAGAAAGAGCTTCCTTCTTCCCAGAATACTCCTGTCTCATTGACCCACTCTACTTCCTGTCTGATTGCCCCACTTATACTTCCTGCTTGGCTACTGGCCAATCAGCATTAATTTAAAATATAATTGACAGAATATAGACATTTGTCCCACACCATAGGTGTGAGTGAAAGGTGTGTTGTCATTGTTCAGCAGGCTAGGCTTTATAACTTACAGGGAAATTGAGGCTGAATCTAAAACATTTATTACTATTGAACTGTGAGATCTTCTGAAGGAGCTGACATGGGCCTTGATGATAAAGACCAAAATCACAAGCAATGTAACAAGTAACTTGCAATAGATTTCTTTTTCTTTAAATACAATTTCTTTTCTTTTCTTTTTTAAAGTGTGTGTGTGCGTGCACGCACATGCACATGCATATGTACCGTGTGCTGCCATGTGTATGACACAGCACACATGCGGAGGTCTGAGGATCTTTTATCATGTGGTTCCACGTGATAGCAACCAACTTTACCAGCTAGATTTAAGAATACATTTCATACAGTTTACATAACTATATAAATATAGTTTATATTTGCCAGACATCAATTTAAATTTTTTTATTATTTTTATTTTATGTATATGAGTATTTTAACTGCATGAATGTATGTGCAGTGCCCATGGAGGCCAGAAGAGGGCCTCAGGTTCCCTGGATGTGGAGCTACAGATGGCTATGAGCCACCATGTGAGTACTAGAAAACAAACCCGGGTCCTCTACAAGAGCAACCAGTACTCTTAACAACAAAGCCATCTCTCTAGCCCCATACCTGTAATTTTAGGATATAAACATCTAACACAGTTTTTTTTAATACGTATTTATTATGTATACAATATTCTGTCTGTGTGTATGCCTGCAGGCCAGAAGAGGGCACCAGACCTCATTACAAATGGTTGTGAGCCACTATGTGGTTGCTAGGAATTGAACTCAGGACCTTTGGAAGAGCAGGCAATGCTCTTAACCACTGAGCCATCTCTCCAGCCCTCTAACACAGTTTTTTACTTCCTCTTTTTCTTTGGGATGTGCTGGCACAGACCATGGGGAATTCATATGCTGGGCAACTGAAATCGGCTAGATTTGAGGAAGCTCTACACAATTCCATAGAGGCCTCACTCAGATGCAGCAGTGTCGTGCCACGGCCAATCTTTTCCCAGCTCTACTTGGACCCAGATCAACACCCTTTCTCATCTGCAGGTAAATTCTCAATTGCATGCATTTCTAGAACCCTTTCAAAGAAGCGGGAATTCCAAATCCTGCTAATCTTACACTCCCCAAAAATATCTTTCTAAATTTCTCTTATAATATTTTCTCCATAAACATCCTTCTTAAAAATTAAATTTGCATTGATTTCTTCGCTTACCCAGATGTCAAGCCCAAGGTGGAAGACCTAGATAAAGATCTAGTACACCGCTACACTCAAAATGGCAGCCTGGATTTTTCTAACAACATAGCAATTAATGAAATGGAAGATGATGAAGATGAAGAAGAAATGTCTGACTCAAACAGCCCACCAATTCCCTATTCACAAAAGCCAGCCCCAGAAGGATCTTGCACTACTGATGGTAGGTTTGCACCTCTGAATTCTTTCAGATTTGTGTTGTAATTTCATCTGGCCTGTTTGGAATACCGGTCACTGTTGGAAGGAATGAGTGGCTATATCCTGATGCATTTATCTAATTACTCTTTACCAGTCAGATATCAGGGTAGTAGATCAGAGAAGGAGTGGAGAAGTGACCTATCTCTGTCATTCCTCCATCCAAAGGAGATGAAACCCTCTCTAAGCACCACCCTACTACTTCCTGTCTCTCTATCTTTATTTAGTCCTTATGGTTAATTTTGGTCAGCCAGTACCTAGCACTGCCCTCTGATTCAAAGCAAACTTTATTGTCAGAATGCAACCAAAATATCACACAATCTCCTCACCCCTATGGACTCTTGAAAGCTCACAACAGTTGTCTGCAGGAAATAGCCCCTCTTGTAAATGAGGAGAGTAAGGATCACAGCTTAACTAAAGATCTGTGCAGGTGCAAGTCCAGGCAAAGGTCAAGGCTTCTCCAGTACACTAAGAGTTTACGCTCCCATGAGCTTTTACTTAAAAAAATGTTTTGGCTTTCTCCTCCTTTTAGTTCACTTCCAAGATAGTAATAGATATTCTAGATGCCCTGACTCTATATCTACCTGGAGTATTTTTATTATTTATGTCTTGTGTGTGTTACATATTGTGTGGTGCTTATGAACCATGGTAACCACATGGATCAAAGGACAACTTGCAGGAATAGGCTCTCTGCTTCCACCCTGGGGATGCCAGGGATCAAACTCAGATGTCATGCTTGCTGACAGTCATGTCACTGGTCCTACAGCTATACTCACTGAGTGCTGAGGTAAAATATAAATCCTTTATAAATATTATAAATGTAAAATCTGGTTACACAGTATAAAATGTAAGTAATTTGATTCTCTCTCTCTTTCTCTCTACCCCCCATCTTTCCCTTACCCCCTCAGTTTTTTGAGACTGGGTCTCATTATGTAGTGTGGGCTGGCCTGGAATTCAGTATATAGAACATACTGGCACCAACTAACAGAGATTTATTTATGTGCCTCTGCCTCCCAAGTGATGCGGTTAAAAGTGTGCAGCACACCAGCTGATGCTCTCATTCTGCTTGTGCAGGTCAGCTTTATATCCCACCACACTTTTAACCACATTTTAAATAAGGAAACCATGGTTTCTAATGCTTTTATTGTTCTGTGGTTTCAGTGATATCCCAACTTAAAGTCTGCCTTCTTCCCCTTACCTAGCGGCTGTGTTCTGATCGCCCACCTAATTAGTATATGGAGTGTGGTTTTATATTCCAGCTGACTGATATTAGCCTGCATGGTGTCAGAGCATGAAAACCTTGAGGAAACAGGGAGGGGAGAAAGAAAAAGGTTCCAGATCTCAGGACAGTTTCCTGACAAAGCTTGGAGAACAAGTCATTTGATATAAATTAAAGCCTTATTTTCCTAGATGAAGCCATAAAAATAGTTGGCCTTGTTTGAAAATGTATTTTCTTTTGATCTCCTACTTCCCTGAGAATCTAACAACCCATAGAGGACTCCAGCTCCTCTAATTAGAGGGAGGGAAAAGAGACCTAAAGAATTCTCCTGTGGTTCACAAGTATCCATTGTGTTCTTCATGTTAGGCCTGCCCACGACACATCACTTCTATGGGTTTGCTTTCACATGTGGTTGACCCTTTTGCTCAGACTTAATATGATGCACAGAGTTTACTCATTACTGATGTGCCTTATGCCTTTAAACCCATGGGGATGTGGACAGTGAAGCTGTGCATTGCTGTTTACTTGATTTGTATTCTTGTTACATTTTCTTCAACTAAGATCCTCCAGTAACAAATAACATTGAACAGTGCTTAAAATGATGGTGTCTCACTGACAATCTAATTACATGTGATAATTTGATGTGGGATGTCCTTCTGTATACATGTTGCTTTTATTGGTTAATGAATAAAGCTGATTTGGCCTATGGCAGGGCAGAATATAGCCAGGCTGGAAGAGATATACAGAGAGAGTAGGCAGAGTCAAAGAGATGCCAGGTAGCTGCCAAAGGAGAAAGATGCCAGAACTTTCCGGTAAGTCACAGCCTCGTGGCAATACACAGATTAATAGAAGTGGGTTAATTTAAGATACAAGAGCTAGGTAGGAATACATCTAAGATATTGGCCAAGCAGTGTTACAATTAATACAATTTCTGTGTGATTGTTCAGGTCTGGACAGCAGAAATGAAAGAGCAGTCTCCATTTAAATAACTAAATAGAACTAGAGTGTGGGAAGGAGGTTTTCTCTGTTCTTCTGGACCTGGAGTATGTTTTCAGTTCAGCAGTGATGTTATTTATAGCCAGGTATTTTGGAAAGGTATTTTGCAGGCACCAAATTATAAACTTGACGTCTTAACAATAATATATCTTTAATTCCAACACTTGGGAGGCAGAGGGGTGGATCTCTGTGAGTTTGAGGACAGCTTGACATATATCATGTCATGTATTTTAGGATCGTCACAGCTACATAGTGTCTCAAAGAAAACAAACAACAACAGTGAGAACCCCATGAGGTCAGGATGCATCCTCCATATTTGTCAGGATCTCTCTCTAACCCAGGCTGACCTTTAACTCACACCACACCTATAGAACTTGGAGTGATCCTTTTACCTCAGCCGCAGCCCCAAAGGGCAATGGTGATTTTAAGGTAAAGGCAGGCAATTTTTCTGAGAATAAAGAACTGTCCCCCAACAAAGCAGAAGATTCAGATCCAACACATTCTGAAGACACTCATTCTGTACCAAATCCCTACATCAACTGCTTCCGGTTCTTATAACTACTGTTATTGCTCTTGTCCCCTGCTTAACTCTCCCATTTAAAATAAAAAGATGTTTATAACCTGGTACTTTATATTTCACATAATGTTATCAATTCTGCTGGCTTGGCAATCGTTCTAAAGATCTTCCTGCTCAGAAGGAAAGCAGCCCTGAAGATGTGCTTACACAAGCAGCACTGAGACCCAGCGAACAGAATGACTGTGGCCTTGTTTGAGAACACCACCTTCCAGTCCAGGTCCCCTGTTTGCCTAAGGCTTGGGGGACTCTAATGCTACTTTTAGAGGCAATTTAGATAAGCAGGTACTTAACATCTGAGAGGTTGCCATTCATAGGGAAATTTTCCTTGCTAATTTCTTATGTAAATTATGAACTAGAGCAGGTTCCTCTCCTGCTGGGAAGCAGTTGATTGTCTATGCAGGTGAAGAGCAGCCGGATTGGGGCCTCTGAGAGCTGTTTTCATTACTTCAGTTGGGTTTGCTGCTGTGTCAGTAAATATCCCTTTCCCCTTTTTATTTACTCTGGTGCCTTCAAGTTGGAGATAATTGGAGAATGCAAATCCCTTTCTATGTAGTGAAAACCCTGGCCATTTTCTTAAGAAAATGCAGATGAAGTTTATATAGAAGGGTTCTCTGTTATCACCACCACCATTTTAATTAAAATCATTTGTCTCAAAAGAGCGTTGGTGGGAGAGCAGCCTTCCATTATTGCTCTCAGATGAACTCATTCCCTGAGCAAGTTTGCAAAGCAAGTTGTCCACCCATGTTGTCCACCCATATAAGCAACCAACCCCCCCCCCTCCCCGCGCAGCAGCAGCCTGGACCTGAGGCGGTCTAGTGGTCTCTGAGGAGTGGTCATATTAGCCTTTCAGAGTTATCTGCCTGCTATAAGGGATCCTGAGATTTGTTGGTCAGGAAATCCAGTCACATTTCATGGATTCTGTAGTTAACCATTCCTTATAGGCACAGTTTATTTTCAGTTAAAAAAAAAATAGACATATTATGTTAAGAGCTAGCATAATATTTTTTTTTCTTTCTTTGGGGATCTCTGATCTATAGTGACTCTAATTAGCTGTGCTAACCCCTGACAATGAGAATTTGGGGAAATATTCAGGAAATGTTTACAGTCAAACACCAGGTCCTTGGCAGGGGAACTTCAGAATCTTTAGGCTAACTACAAACTGAATTAAGTAACTTTTCTCTAATTCTGTGGCGTCTTTGGCCATAAACTGACTCCCTCCTGACCCTGTGCTCAGTGTAGCTTTCTCTTTCCGCTCCATTCTTTCTTTTTAATTAAATTGCCTGAGGCTGTGTTGGCAAGTAGCTTGAAGAAAAGTATTTCAAGAGTACTTTTTAGGAGCACCTTTATGTTTGTAGAAAGTGAAGCCTCAAGTTCCATTTCTATACATAGGCAGTTTCTTCCATGACCAGCGTAGGACAGGAAGCACATGTGGTCTAGTGAGTGAGTTATTGCTCAGATACTTTTATGAGCTTTAACAAGTCTATGGTTTGCTTTGGCTCCTTGCTTTTATCCAATGTCCTTTTCTGAGCCAGGGTCCTATCAAAAAATTACACAGGTTTAGCTTATCTTTTTAGGTTCCTCTTAGCTGTGACATTTTCATAGGTTTTATTCCTGGGTTTGATGGCCTTGGCAATTTTAGAATATTCATCAAAGATCTTGTAAAAAATTTCTTTATTCAAAGAGTTTGTTTTTCTTCTGATGACTCAGAGACTAGATGAAGAGCCCAGAGGTGGGATTTATGTATGCATAACTGGGGGTAAAGAAGCAGCATATATTTATTTGAAGTTTTTACCTCATTGATATCCATTTCTTCTCCACCTTTTTTAATTTGTCCAGATATTTATGTCTAACCTTGTCGATATTTATTTTCTGGTTTGTGTTATACACAAGACTGCCAAGTATTATTGAAAGAGTCCTCGTTTCAGATGTGGAAGCTCTTTTCATTGGTTCTTGCACCCTTTTCACAGACCATCCTCCACATGTTATCTTTCCATTGTCTTAGGTACCAATGTTTTTAACCAAGAAGACTAGAAAGTATGCTTCTTAAAGAGTCCATTTATTGTTTAATGATTATTATTTTTGACCTCTAGCCTCCCACCCTAAATGGGAATCCCCAAGTCTGCCATCCTAAAAACTGTTCATGCTTCTTTGTTTCAATGAGTTACATAGTTTCCATTGTGCCTCAGAAATGACTCTGAAATAATAATTCTTTCATTTAAAAATACCATACTTTCTGTGGGCACTCTCCACGTTGTGCTGGTGTGGGAGGTCCTTCTGTCTGTGTGTTGCTCGTATTGGTTAACGAATAAAGAAACTGCCTTGTTCTGATAGGGCAGAACTTAGGTAGGTGGAGAGGACCGGACTGAATGCTGGGAGGAAGAAGGGCGGAGACAGGGAGATGCCATGGATCCGCTGCCAGAGTAAGACATGCTGCCAAAACTTAGCCGATAAGCATGTGGCGATACACAGATTAATAGAAATGGGTTAAACTAAGATGTAAGAGTTAGCCAATAAGAAGTTAGAGCTAATGAGCCAAGCAGTGTTTTAATTAATACAGTTTCTGTGTGGTTATTTTGGGGCTAAACTAGCCGGGCGGCGGGGACGAACAAGCAACCTCCTACCAACATTGTGCCTTCTCAACTCTGTTTAGTCAGGGGCTAAAACAGTAGTTTCCCCTCACCCGCCTTGCCATGAAAGAAGTCTCGTCACAAGAGTCACTCTCTGGACTGGGGAGATGGAGCTGTTCAGATTCTCAGCACCCACAGTAAAAGAGTGAGACTTAGTTTCCATTAGTGAATCCAGGTTCTGTGAGAGACCCTATCTTAGAAGGATAGGGTGGAGATCAGAACTGAAGAAGACACCTGACATGGACCTTTGGCCTACTGAGGGGGATGCAGCTGGAGAGGAAGAGAAGAAAAAAGAAACATTATATTCTAAACATAGAACATTTTGTGGTTTGTAAAAACTTTCCAGACTGACAAACTCTTAGTTCTCAACGTCCTCAGCCTCCTGAGTAGCTGGCATGAAAGTTGGGTGCCAGCACTCATAGCTAAAACCTTGAATATTTTAAGGATTCATCAGTGAATATGAGATAAGTAGATAGTGCCATAGTCATAGTTGGCAAGGGATGTTATATCAAATGCTCCACAGAATTTAGCTTAAAACAGGCACAGTGAAAACAAGTGATAAGATTGACAAAAAACAAGCAAGGAAGAGGTTCTAGTGTGGTGTCCTGGGTTGTACTGGAGTTGGGGGAAGCATAGACAAGTCAGAAGTGCTTGTTGGTTTTGGTTGTTGTTGGTTTTTATGATCTATTTAATTTTTGTTGACATGTATATGTTTGTGTGTGTTTGTGTGTGTGTTTGTGTGTGTGTGTGTGTCCCCACATGAGTACTGCTGCCCAAAGAGGCCAGAAGAAGGCATCAGATTCCTCCAGGAGCTGGCATGTAGGTACTGGAATCCAAACTGGGGCCCTCTAAAAGAGCAGCAAGTGCTCTTTACAATGGTGTCATCTCTTCAGCCAACCTTTTTCTGGGATCTGGTGGTGCTGTTGTTGATTTTGGTTTTGGTTTTCCTTTTTTATTTGGTTGTAAGATCTATTCTCACTCTCTACCCCAGGCTGGTCTTGAAATTCAAAGTCTTGCAGACTTAGTATTGAGAGTTATAGAATTTTCGGCATGTGCCTTTATGGCCAGAAAGAGGTGTGGAGATTGGAGTTAGAGATCAGGTTGTTGGTTTATGGCTGTTTGGCCTTGGACATTTGGTTAACCTTCCTGAACCTTTCTCTCATTTGCATACTGGGAGATTAGAATTTTTAGAGTCCCCCATTCTTTACGAGTCACAAATCTCTTTTAGTAAGACACTTCTGAGGCCTGGTGGTGGTGACACATGCCTTTAATCCCAGCACTTGTGAGGCAGAGGTAGATGGATCTCTGTGAGTTCGAGGCCAGCCTGCTCTACAGAGCTAGTTCCAGAACAGGCCCAAAGCTACAGAGAAACCCTATCTTGAAAAATAAAAAAAAATTACACTTTTGAACTACTCGAGCATTTTGAAATAATTCCATCATTGCATGGCATATGATAGAAATTTTAGCTCTAAGTAAAAAACATTTATTGGAGACTGACTAGTATAGTAACATATTCTTTGATATTTATGCTCTACAACTGTCTACAGTTTATAATTTAATAGTTGTAGTTTAATTAGCTTTAAGTTGGAGAATAAAAAATTGTGTTGTTGAAAATTCAAAAATAAAAGATTATGCTTTGTTTTAGGAGAGACAAATAGATTTAAATGTTTTCAGCATTTAAAAAACAACCTAAACTCTACTCTTCCACTCCTCTCTCATTCTGGCTGTAGAACCAGGACTTACATACTAGGCAAGCACTCTCCCATCGAACTATATTCCTGGCTTCCAAAACTACATTTGATGCCGAAGTTATGGAATTTGTATGATTGGAGATTAAGGAATATAGAAATTTATTTCCACAATTTTTGTATTTTTGCTCTATGTGATAAAATTTAGGCTGAGTCGTAATTACTATTTTCTAATCTTTATAACATTAATTTTTAGTGCTTGTGAGGCAAAGACAGGTGGATCTCTGTGAGCTCAAGGCCAGCCTGATCTATGTAGCAAGTTCTAGGCCAGTCAGAGCTACATAGTGAGCTTCAAATAAAAGAAAGTAAACATTAATTTTTTGATGTCTAAAATCATATTGGTGCATTTATATAATCTCACTGATTTCTGAATATGTGTGTGTGTTTATGTATATCGGTGTGTCTGCATGTTTGTGTGTGTGTCTATATGTTACTAGGAATTGAACTAGAACCTTGCACATGTTAGGTACTACTACTAAAGTACATTCTTATTTCTAATTTTGTAATTTTAAAATTATAGCTGTCTTTATTCTTGAACTTCATATATATATACAATGATATACAGTTGTGTCCACTTTCCCATCTCCCTTTTCCAATTTCCCCAAAGTGTCCCACTCCCAACTTCATGTCTTTTTTTTCTCTGGCAACCCACTTCATCCAGTTAGTGCTTTACGTATGTGCATTGCATGGAGCCGCACACTGGAGCATGGGAAACCTACCAATGAGAACACACTCGCAAAAGACAGATTCTCCCTCTCCCAGCAGCCGTCAGCTGCCAGTGGCTCCTTATGAAGGGATTATCTGAATGAGTAAGGGCAAGAAATTCAGCTTCATATACCCAGTGAGCACATTTGGATGAATTAGCAGAACTACCTTCCTGTGTTTGCCTGAGTTTCCCAGCTTTCATAGCTTCCATGTACCTGCTGTGGCACATGCACACCCCCCACATCACACATGCATACAATAATAATAATAAACTTTTAAAAATAAATTTCACATATAATTCCTAAGTATCTTAGACTTAGGAATTATAATTTTAATCCCTGAATTTATAAGAGCTACTTGCTAAGCAACAATGTAATGGTGACCTTAAGGTTAGGTTTGGTTCTTTTAAGATTTATTTTGTTTTTAAAATGTGTGTTTGCATGTTAATATGTGCACATGAGGTCACAGAGGCCAGAATAGAGTGTTGGATCCCTGGAGCTGGAGTCACAGATAGTTGTGAATCACACAGCATGGGTGCTGGGAACCAAACTGTGATCCTCTGCAAGAGCAGCAAGTACTCTCAACCGCAAGCCATCCCTCCAACCCCAACTTCAAGGTTCTACCACATAATGTTCTAACCACATTGCAGTAATTTTGCAAATTGATACAGGCTGTGGTTGCCATCTCCGTTCAATATAGAGTCACAGTTGAAGAGACTCACTTCCCCAGCCTTAGAGACAAAGGCAGCTCCTAGAGATAGTTTAATTAATAGCCAGACATAAATTTCTCATCAATGATTAATCCATGCTGGTTATCAAGGTAGTTGATGTCCCAACTCTTGAAGCAAGTCATACTTAAGAGTAAGGATGCCACTTCCTATGGAAATTGTGTTCTAGCTTTATCAGCATCGTGTTCTAGCTTTATCAGCATCTAATAATCTCTTTGGCGAGCAATCTTGATACTCCTTTCAATACTTTCAAGTACTTTCTGGATCAGTACTGTATAATTTTTTAAAAAATTTGTTTTATTTTAAATTGTATATGCTTCATATCTGTGTGAGGTTCTATGTGCTTGAGACCAGAAGATGGTGTCAAATCCCCTGGAGCTGGAGTTACAGGTGATTGTAAGCCGGTCCTATGTCAGGCTAGGAAATGAACTCAGCAGCAAGCACTTTTAACCAACTCATCTCTCCAGCCCCAAGTATTTTCTAATTTGATGAAAAAGTCTATTCCTGCTCCCAAGTGGATCATAGCCGTGTACCCATTCTTAGGTTGCCTTTTGCCAGATTGAAGTGTGTCCTGAAACATGATTAATAAAAAACTCAGACAGATATTGGGGTTCAACTAGAAAAGGGAAGCACTGGTTCTTACCTCAACCTCAGTCCAAAAATAGTGATCCTGCCTCCAAGAAACCTTAGAATAAAACTGAGACCGAGAGCTGTCTCCTCTCTATTCTGGGCTGGTGCCTGATTTCTATGGTAAACTAGTGTGACTACTGGGATTAAAAGTGTGTGTCACCACTGCTTGGTCTGTAAGGCTGACCAGTGTGGCTGTTTCACTTTTCTGATCTTCAGGGAAGCTTTATTTATTAACATACAAATGAAATGGCACTATAGTGTCCTTCATTTTATATAAGTGAACTCTTACATTTTAAATTAACCCATTTATATTGATCTCTATGCTTCCCTGAGATTCATTTACCTCTTATATGTACTTCCCATCCTGCTCACTCTATGGCTCATGGTATCTTCTCTGACTCCATCCTTCTTCCCAGCATTCTCTCTGCCCTAAAAAGGGCCTAGTCATTGGCCAATCAGCTTTTTATCAGCAATGAGTGTAATACATATTTACAGTGTACAAAAGACTGTTCCCAAGCACACCACCAAGGGCATCATTGTTAATTCCCAACTTCCAAGCCTTTGAACCCTGTCACCTAATGGCAGTAGAAGAAACAGATTTTTTTAGAGGGCCCAATGTGTCCATTGGATCCAAAAAAGTCCACTGTAAACTGAATAAGTAACGTGCCTCATGCATATTAATAATTTTTGATAAACAAATGACATTTTGAGTAACAAAATGCAATTGTCAAGGAAGTTATTTTTGGTATCACATCGTGAATGCTAGATATTCATTAACATTATAGGGGATCTGTAAGTGTGAAGTGGTTGAGCAACATTATTTTGATCACTGTGGGCTTTTGTTCATTTTTCTAATTCTATTATACCTGCTTTTAACTTCTGATGATTCAAAGCATTTTAGATTGGTATGCACCTAGGACTATACAATGTTTTGATGAGTTTTGTGTTTTTCCTTTTTCATATACTAACTGATGGCATCCAATTATTTGTTGACTTGTGGTTAAAATCATGATCTGAATTACTGCTCATAGATCACACAATTATTCACAGCTGTGTTATGGGTAATGAGGACAGTGTTCTCCCAGGTTTGTGTGTGTCAGTTAGAATTTATCTGCCACTTTCCATGGGTTTCTGAAATAGCATTTCTCAACCTCCTGATGCAAGTGGCAGAACCCCAATGAAACAAGCTTAGACAAAATAAAGAAACTGTTGGAAGCTAAAGATGACAGGACCAAACTCTGGAAAATGCAAACACAGATGGGCTTCAGAATCCAGTCACTGTCACCCCACCTGCCCAGCTTCCTGTCTCTGCCAAGAGACTTCTCATGCAGGTCAAGAAACAAGAAAGGTGACAGAGATCAAACTGGGTCATGCCTCCTCACCCCCAGCTCCATGTTGAAAATTCCTATACAAAATCTTTGAATGGCACGATTTTATCAGATGCCTACATCTGGACCAACCAACGGTGGCTAGAAAGGTGAGTTATTTAAGTAGCTTGTCTAGAGTGGTGTTCAGAATCTGGCCAGCTCTGGAAATGCTCACCTAGGACGCCTACAATAGGACCGTAGCTGTCCTCTGTGGTGCGTCTGGAATTACTCACTATCACACTTCTAATTAGCACAATGTATGTTCATTTGCTTGTTTGTTTGGTTTTTGTTGTTTTTGTTGTTTTGTTTTTGAGATAAGGTTTCTCTGTGCAGCCCTGGCTGTCCTTGCTCTATTGACCAGGTTGACCTCAAACTCACAGAGATCCACTTGCCTCTGCCTCCTGAGTGCTGGGATTAAAGGGTGCGCCACTACCACCTGGCTGTGTGAGTTCCTAAAGGAAAATGTTCTGTTCAATTCTGTATCTTTAGGCCTGTGAAGCATGTTTCTAAATTGTGCACTAATGAGTGGATGTAATAGTCCATCACAAAGGGATTACACAAGGACTTGCCACGTCTTGGCTTCTCTAGAAAACAGTATGTTCTGAGTTTTAACTGACCACTCCCTGATGAGTCACCAAGCTCTCAGCTTCAGTCTCTGCTGCTGTGACATGGGAGCTCCTTGTTTAGTGACTGTGGTTGTCCAGTTGAAGTGACTTCCTATTGAAAACAAAGACACTTGGCTAGTGTTGAAATAAGAGCGGCAGAGCTGCGTCCCCAGTACCCTGGCCACCTGGCTAGCTTATGCTCCGAAATAACAACATACAAACTGTATTCTTTTAAACACCGCTTGGCCCATTATATCTAGCTTTTTCTAGGCTAACTCTCGCACCTGGACTAGCCCATTTATAATAATCTTTGTAGCCCACGAGCTGGCTTACCAGGAATGATCTTAACCTGCATCTGTCTGGAGTGGGAGAATCATGGCGACTCCCTCACTCAGCTTTCTTTCTCCCAGCACTCTGTTCTGTTTACTCCACCCACCTAAGGATTGGCCTATCAAATGGGCCTAGGCAGTTTCTTTATTAATTAACCAATGAAAGCAACAGATCAGAAAGAAATCACTCCCACATCAGGCTAGGGAGATGGACCGTTGGTAACACAGCTTTGCTCCGAGCATCAGGACCTGCACTCAGATCCCAAACCTGTAACTCCCATGTATTAGTTAACTCGATTCGGGAAATAACCAGGCCAGCTTAAAGATAAACAACTATATTTTTACTTATTATAAGGGGAAACTCACGCCACAAGAATGGGAAGTCCAAGTTCTGCTGTGTCCCACGGGAATCACCCAGAGAGTGTGAGCACCTGGTTCGTCCCAGATTTCTTCCTGGGCTCCAGGTAGCCATGCCTTAACTAGGTTCCACTTCTTAAAGATGATTGGTTAACAAAGCTTCCCCCATCATCCTATTTTGCTGGGGTTTAGTAAGAGAATACATATAGACCCCTGGAACTAATAACCACCACCCTATCCAGACTGATGAGTTCCAGATCCAATGAGAGACTCTCAAAATAATTGAGGAAGACAATTGACAGTTGAGCCTCTGCAGGCTCCTCAACACATACATTCACACTCACATGTAAGTACACCACACACATACACACACACACACACACATGCGCACGCACACATGCGCACGCACACATGCGCACGCGCAGAGAAAGACAGAAAGAGAGAATGTAAAACCTTACTATGTGTATATAACATTTATACATGCTTCCCAGGGTTTGCTATATATTTATGATTGCCTTACTTGTGGGCCAGAAAACATGAGTTGTCATCTTGATGGAACCAGAGAGGAGAGCCTTCTTGTTGGGGGTCCATAGGTGTTGAGTCTTCTTGTTGGGGGTCCATAGGTGTTGAGTCCTTATAAGTGATTCCCATAGATAACTCTGCCTTCCCGATGGGGATAAGGAAAGTACCTTCCCTAAAATTCTACTTGTTCTTCTATTTCCAGGCTTTTGTCAAGCAGGAAAGGATTTGCGTTTAGTGTCACTGTGTATGGAGCAAATTGACATCCCAGCAGGATTCCTCCTGGTGGGGGCCAAGTCTCCCAATCTTCCTGAACACATCCTAGTCTGTGCTGTGGATAAGCGATTTCTACCAGATGACCATGGGAAAAATGCACTTTTAGGTGAGTGTTTAATGTCTGTAACACTCTTTCGAGGAGAAGGGAGTTGAAATACATGTTAATTGAAAATTATCAGAGAATTTTATTTGTATGTCCCTGAATTTAGTTAGAGCAAATATTTTTCTCTCATTAACTTAAATATATTTTACATTTTTATTATTAAAATTAGACATGCAAAATTTTTGAGAAAATTAAAAAGCGGCATACAATTTATCCGAATTTAATACTTTAGGTGTGAGAGTAGAGTGTTTGTTTAGCAAGTGTAATGATCTCAGTTCACCATTAGTCATGTAAAAATTTGCATTTATTAAATAAAGTGAAATTTATTCTTTATAGTCACTGATCTGAACCAAATGTCAATTCTCAATTGTTTGTGAATTACTTGCAAATTTTCAATATTACCTAATGCCTCATAGATATGATTAGTTTGAATGTAAAATATCTCCAACAGACTAAAGACTAGAGAGTGGCATAATAATCAGAATGTTCATATGTCTGTGAAATTGTCACCCAGTAAAGTTTTTATCAAGATGTCACACACAGGCTCTTGTGTCTGGGCACTGGTTCCAACTAAGTAGTGCTGTTCTCAGAGGCAGGTAACCTTTAGGAGGTGGAGCCTGGCTGGAGGGCTACTACAGAGTAATCAGGTGCCTCATGCTGCTGATACTCCAGCCAGGAGCTGCTCCAACCTCTTCCTTCCTTAAGACAAATTGCATTCCTTGAACCATGAGCGTGAATGAACCATTCCTTTATGCTATTTCTGTATCAGTCTATTACAGTAACAAGAAAGGTAACTAATAGATGCTTCTCATTTTATCAATTCACCTAAAATAACTCAGGATATATAAAATGCCATGAAATATGTAACAATGTCTCAGAATTATTTTCTGGCTTAGATTCTTGGCTTTTTCACAACATAACTGTACTACATCATAAGAAAAAGAGGGTGGGTGGGTTCGGTTTCTTTGGTTGTTTTTGTTATTGTCTTGTTCTGAGACAGTGTCCTAGCTAGTTTTATGTCAACTTGACACAAACTAGAGTCATCTGAAAGGAAGGAACCTCATTTGCAAAAATGTCCCCATAAGATCCAGGGATAAGGCATTTGCTTAATCAGTAATTGGTGAGGAGGGCCCACGCCATTGGGGGTGGGGCCATCTCTGGGCTGATGGTCCTGGGTTCTATAGGAAAGCAGGCTGAGCAAACCATGATGAGCAAGCCAGTAAGCAGCTCCCTCCATGACCTCTGTATCAGCTCCTGCCTCTGAGATCCTGCCCTGTTTGAGTTCCTGTCCTGACTTCCTTCAGTGATGGACCATGATGTGAAAATATAAGCCAAATAAGCCCATTCCTCCCCAACCTGCTTTGAGTCATGTTGTTTCACTGCAGTAATAGTAACCCTAACTAAGACAGGACAGATGTCACAGTGTAGACTTGGGTTGCCTGGAACTTGTATCAAGGTCTGCTTTGCCTCCATAGTGCTGGATTAAAGGTGTGCTCCACCAACCTAGCTGGTTTTGAATTTGTTTTGCAATAAAAGGACAGGTATATAAGCTTTGATGTTATTTTGCTGCTCTTTTTCTAGAGGTTCTCAGAATTTCTTATATTTAGATAGAACCATATCTTTAAAGTACAAATATAAGTAAAAGTAAGGGGACAAAGAATTAAGCTGTATTGTTTGTGAGTTGATTTTTATTTTAGTTTTACACAATCATCTAAATTATACAATACCAGAAAGCCTTGAAAAACATCAATATAGTATCTTAAGTTAGAAAGTAACCCTAAACATAATATATAAAGGTCCCTTCCCTCCCACACCCTTCTTTCCTTCCTTTCTCTTTCTCTTCTTCTCCCTGTTTTTCTTTTTTCTTACTTCCTTCCTTTCTTCCTTTCTTGACAAGATCTTATTCTGTGGCCCTGACTGGCTTGGAACTCACTATGTAGACCTTGAGTTCACAAGAAATCCACTTGCCTCTGCCTTCCAAGGACTAGAACTATATGAAGGCTTCTTAAATTATAGTTCAGAGCCAAATATTGTTTAACATCTACTGGTCATTTTCATGTTTCATAAGTGTCAAGAATATATAATGGGCACAGTTGCACACACCTATAATCCCAGCATTGGAGAGTAAAGCAGAAGGATCAAGAGTTCATGGTCACCCTGTGCTACATAATGAGACCTTGTCAAAAACAAATGAGGAGAGAGGCCCTAAGTTTGTTACTGGCACTGAACCAAACATGGATTCATTTTCTCTTTAAATGAAATTTAGCACATAGTTTAGAACGGAAATCTAATGGTAAATCTTATTAATTGTAGTAAATTAACAAAGAAGACCCAAGATCTCATTTGTTAATTTCTTCATTCAATAGTAGTTATTCAGACTGTACCATGTAATGAAATTCAAGCTAAACTATGACATGGAGCGGAAATTATAAGGGATAGTCCTTTCAATCATATACTTAAGACTCGTTGATAATATAAAACAATTTGGGAAACATATGTAACATTTTAAAAGCATGATAGTCTCTTGTAATGGAACAGATGAAGTATAGCTCTGACTCAAAACCCTAAAAAATGTCTCATAATCCATCTCTGGTTCTTCTTCATGACTAGAGGAAACCTCATAAAAGCACTGTCAGATTTTGTATCTGTTGGTTGGATGGATGGACAAACACAAGGATGGAAGATTGGATGGTTGAATGGACAGATATATGTACATACATATATGTATGTATGTATGTATGTATGTATATATATATGTATGTATGTATGTACGGATGGATGGATGGATGTATAGATGGATGGATGGATGGATGGATGGATGGATGGATGGATGGATGGATGGATGGATAAATAAGTAGTTGGAGGGTTGGATGGGCAGCCTGTTTATAAATGCTTTGAATTATTAGTATTCTCCAGTGGAGATATTGTGAATGTTCTTTTTATTCGTGTGGCCTTTCTCTCTTTATCCTTGTTAATATATGCCGATTATAATATATATGGTTAATACATATGGTTTAGGGGTTTGAAGATTGTGCCAGTTTGTCAGCGGTCTTCTTTTCAGTTATTGTAGACAGATACCCAGTCTTTATACTGGACACAGGGATCCTTGTCTTCACCCTTTGTTCATCCTTCTGTATGACAGTATGTGTGTTCTCTTCTCATCAGATGTGAGTAAAGGAACTCGCTGTCTTACTGCTCCTTCCTTCTTTTGTGTAGTAAAGGAGTTGACTTTTTTGTATTAAATGGCTGATTTTTCATAAAACAGTACATGGTTTCTTAAACTCCCAGCTTTCTCCATTTCCTCCTGTCACATCTGCTCCAGCCAGGCCATTGAGAGTCTTATTTTGTTTAATAGTCTAAGGGATTGTTCAGACATTCAGTATAAAAGATTGAAGAAGCTCAGGTGAGTAGAGAGAAAGGGAATTTCACAGAGCTGTCTTTAGCTCTCACAGGACCAGCAGTGTCCAGGAGCTCAGCTCTGCCCATGCGGCCCTCTCCCTCCTGTCAGCTTACTCTCCCCAAGCCAGAGCTCATGTGTCGTTGAAACCAACCTCATATGGGCTCCAGTTTACAAACCTTTGCAAATCTAGGGTCCAGTACCATCTAGATAAAATTCTAGAAGAGAGATTCTAACTGTCCCATCTTGGACCAGATGCTTGTTTGTCATGCACCCATAGGCTGTGATCTCTAGGGACAAGATGCTGTGGTGAACCATGCAGACAATCAGTAGTAGGACCCACAAGCTCTTAAAAAACTTTTTTAGACTAATAAACCACAAGTAATTAATGATTACATAATTTTTAAGTAATGAAAAAATAGGCAGTGATATTTTAAGTTAAAGTTATTGTTTGTTCATTATATAACGTGACAGTTTCATAAGCTGTTTTTATTTAGGCATATCATAGTCTGGCGTTCACCCCCAGCCCCCAGCAGGTTCTTAGAAAGGAACAGGCTGGGCTGTGGTGGTGGTGCACGCCTTTAATCCCAGCACTTGGGAGGCAGAGGTCGGCGGATCTCTGTGAGTTTGAGGCCAGCCTGGTCTACAAAGCAAATTCCAGGACAGCTAGGACTATCATACAGAGAACCCCTATCTTGAAAAAATGAAGGAAAAAAGAAAGGAAGAGGCTGAAGAGCTTTAGCACAAAAATTTCTTTCTCTTTTCCCCCCTTCCTTCCCCTCCCTTTTCCCCTCCTCCCTATCTCCCTCCTTCTTCTCCTTCCTCCCTCCGGTCTTCTTTTCCCTCCCTTCCTCCCTCCTCCCTCCTCCCTCTCCCTTCCTTCCTCCTCCCTCCTCCCTCTCCCTTCCCTCCCTCCTCCTCCTTCCCTTTCCCAGTGCTGGACCTCTGACGCAGGGTCTTCTGCAGCTAGGCATTCTATCTCTGATCTTACTCCTCAGCCCCACCCAATTTTCCTGTCTTTATATACTATATAAATTCTGTCACATGATACTCTTCATTTAACCATTATCCTGTTATAGTAGCATTTAATTTATTCCCAGTCTCTTACTGTTAAAAATAACTCTAATGTTAGTATAATTTGACTGTGAACTTCATGTTAAATAACAGCCTTGGAGCAATCTTAAATTACTTGATCCTTTTGAACATAAAAACCAGTTTACAAGCGTTGGTTTCTTTGCAACTATATCTGAAGAATTAAAATAAAAGAGAAAAGATGGGGTGCATGGTGAGGGGGTACTAAAACCTTACCCTCATTTTCTTTCCTCTTCCGAAGTATTTCTGAATAGTTGAGACACTCTTGGTTCATAGACTATGAATATTTTTATACTTTTTGCATTTAGAAGTAGTGCATCAGCATACAAGGCCACTAGTAACGTTGACTTTCCTCATTTCAGGGTTTTCTGGAAATTGTATTGGTTGTGGAGAGAGGGGGTTTCGATATTTCACGGAATTTTCCAACCACATTAACTTGAAGCTCACCACCCAGCCGAAGAAGCAGAAGCACTTGAAGTACTACCTAGTCAGGACCTCCCAGGGTGTGCTAGCAAAGGGGCCTCTCATCTGCTGGAAAGGTAATCAGACTCCAGGAGGGGGAGAGAGGGTGGTGACTGCTGACCCTCACAGGGTTCAGGGTACAGGTGTGGGTAGGTAAACAGCTCAAGTTCAAAAGGCTGTTCTAAAATGTCTGATTTATCCCTTGTTATAATTAACTGGAGCCTGTGAGTGTAGGAAAGAGCAAGTCTCTAGATTTGTCTTTAGAGAGCACTTGCAGCTCTGGGGTTGGGAAATAAAGCCTGGTGCCTTTTCGTTTTCCTGAGTTCTTTGCTTTATTTCAGTTTGTCAGTAATTCTCACCAATCTACATTTTTTTCTATTTTTATTTTACCGAAAAAACAAACCTCAAATAAGCACTCCAGTCTTCTGGATGCCTGAGGAAGCGCATGGTTGGGTTGGCAGTTGTGTTTCTTTGGAATTAGCAACAGGTTAGAGGGCTGCTTGGTGGGAATCACCATGGATTTAGTCACTGTCCTAAAGCAGCTTCTTCTGCCGCTGACAGCTTTTCTCTAGAGTCATTATCTTTACCCTTCTTGCCTGCATAAGCTTTGTGTCTAACTATGGAATAGCATGAATCCGAATTCCAGGAGCACATTTGTCTCTGAGTTCTGCACCACAGTGACTCTCAGCTGCCTCTGAGGAACATTGTGTAACACCACGGGAAAGAAATGATGTGGCCTGTTCCAAGCCACTGTCCTCAGAGCTTCAATCTCACAACCACTGAACCTTAAGAATTTCATTCATAGTTCTTTATCTGGCAAAAGCTAAAGAATTTTCCTCTAGAACGTCTTCTTGAATACCATAAACCCTAAAGACTAAAACTTGATAAATATCATATCTCTATTTTTTTAAACATTTTTCCTTAGCTTTTCTTTTGCTTGTATAAATATGTTTAACTTCTTGGTGCTAAGAGAGTTTCTCTTTCTAGTGTTATTTCCCTTCACTGTTCCAGAGACAAACTTCTGTGTTAGGCTTGTTGGTGAGCACCTTTGCCCTCTGAGCCACCTCACTGGCCTTTTTTTTTTTTTCTTTTCTTTTCTTTTCTTTCTTTCTTTTTTTTTTCTTTTT